>NC_139755.1:575602-628235 GCF_964211835.1 Anser anser
CCCCAAATCCCCCAAATCCCCCTATAACCCCCCAAATCCCCCTTCAATCCCCCCAAACCTCCCATTTTTCCCCCTAAATCCCCCCAAATCCCCCCCAAATCCCCCAAATTTCCCCAAATCACCCTAAACACCCCCAAATCCCCCTGTAAGCCCCCCCAAATCCCCCTGTAAGCCCCCAAACCTCCCATTTTTCCTCCTAAATCCCCCCCAAATCCCCAAATTCCTCCCAAATCACCCCACATCCCCCACAAGTCCCTAAACCTCCCCAAATCCCCCTATAACCCCCCAAACCTCCCATTTTTCCCCCTAAATCCCCCCCAAATCCCCCAGATTCCCCCCAAATCACCCCACATCCCCCGCAAGTCCCTAAACCCCCCCAAATCCCCCTATAACACTCTCAAATCCCCCTATAACCCCCCCCTAAACCTCCCATTTTTCCCCCTAACCCCCCCAAATCCCCCTCTAAGCCCCCCTAAACCCCCCCAATCCTCCCAAATCCCCCTCAATCCCCCCCAAACCTCCCATTTTCCCCCTAAATCCCCCAAATCCCCCAAATCCCCCCCAAATCACCGCAAATCCCCTAAGCCCCCCAAATCCCTCTGTAAGCCCCCCCAAATCCCCCTATAACCCCCCAAACCTCCCATTTTTCCTCCTAAATCCCCCAATCCCCCAAATTCCCCCCAAATCCCCCAAATCCCGCCCAAATCACCTCTAAGCCCCCCCAAATCCCCCTATAACCCCCAAACCTCCCATTTTTCCCCCCAAATACCCCAAATTCCTCCCAAATCACCCTAAATCCCCCCAAATCCCCCTATAACACCCCCATATCCCCCTATAACACCCCCAAACCCCCCGTTTTTCCCCCAAAATCCCCCAAATCCCCAAAATTTCCCCCAAATCATCCTAAATCCCCCTAAATCCCCCCTAATCCTCCCAAATCTACCTCAATTCCCCCAAACCTCTCATTTTTCCCCCTAAATCCCCCCAAATCCCCCAAATTCCCCCCAAATCACCGCAAATCCGCTACCTCCCCCCAAATTCCCCTGTAAGCCCCCCCAAATTCACCTATAACCCCCCCAAACCTCCCATTTTTCCCCCTAAATCCCTCCCAAATCCCCCAAATTTCCCCCAAATCACCCTAAACACCCCCCAAATCCCCTCTAAGCCCCCCAAATCCCCTATAACCCCCCCAAACCTCTCATTTTTCCCCCTAAATCCCCCCCAAATCCCGCCCAAATCACCTCTAAGTCCCCCCAAATCCCCCTCAATCCCCCCCAAACCTCCCATTTTTCCCCTAAATCCCCCCCAAATCCCCCAAATCCCCCCAAATCACCTCTAAGCCCCCCCAAATCCCCCTATAACCCCCCAAACCTCCCCTTTTCCCCCCCAAATCCCCAAATTCCCCCCAAATCCCCCTAAATCTCCCCAACTCCCCTAAACCCCCCCCAATCCCCTCTAAGCCCCCCAAATCCCCCTATAACCCCCCCAAACCTCCCATTTTTCCCCCTAAATCCCCCCAAATCCCCCAAATCCCCCAAATCACCTCTAAGCCCCCCCAAATCCCCCTATAACCCCCCAAACCTCCCATTTTCCCCCTAAATCCCCCCAAATCCCCCAAATCCCCCAAATCACCTCTAAGCCCCCCGAAATCCCCCTATAACCCCCCAAACCTCCCATTTTTCCCCTAAATCCCCCCCAAATGCCCCAAATCCCCCCCAAATCCCCCAAATTCCCCCCAAATCACCCTAAATCCCCCCCAAATCCCCCAAAATGCCCCCGAAATCACCCCCCCCCCCCAAATCCCCCCAACCCCCCCAAAACCCCGCTCACCATGGAGAGCCCCCCCGGCAGCAGCCCCCCGCCCTGCTCCATCAGGCCGGGCCCGATCCCCACGGGCATGTCGAGGGCCTGCACCCCGTAGGGGGGGGCGAAGGCGGCCTCGGGGGGGCGCCGGGGTCCCCCAGCTCGTCAAAGTGGGCGACGACGTCGGCCACGGCCAGCGAGGGGTCGGCGTCGAGGGCGATGGGGGGGATCTCGAACTCCTCGTCCCCCAAGCTGGGCGTGTGGAAGGTCTGCGGGGAGGAAAGGGTTAAAAAAGGACGGCGAAACGGGTAAAAATGGGGTTTTCGGGCTTTTTTTTGGGGTTTTCCGGCCCCGATTCGTACCTCGGCGCCCGTCAGGAAGGGGTGAGCCGCGCCGGTGATGGCCAGGTAGTTGTCGTTGCCGCCGGGGAACTGGAAGGGGTTTGGGGGGGAAAAAGGGGGGTTTTGGGGTGAAAAAGGGGGGTTTTGGGGAATCGGAGGGAAGAACACGACATGAAGAATCTCCTCTCAAGGGAACAGGTGAGGATGACCCCATAAAACGGTGAAAAAAGACGAAAAAGAACGAAAGCGGAGAGAAATAAACCAAAATCCTGAAAGACTTCCCTAAATGTGACCCCAAAACGGCTCCGAATACAGCAAAATAACCCTAAATATCCCCAAATCGCCCCCAAATCTCAGAAATCTCCCCAAAAGTGCCCCTAAATTGCCCCAAACCTACCCCCAAATACCCCAAAACTGCCCCAGGCTTCCCCAAGTACCCTGAGACCACTCAAACCTCCCCCAAATACACCAAGACCCCCCCCAAAACGCCCCCAAATAACCTAAAAGCCCCCCAAATACCCCTAAACACCCCCCAAATCTCCCCAAATCCCCCTAAATACCCCCCAAATCTCCCCAAATACCCCAAGATTCCCCCAAACCTCCCAAATATCCCAAACCTCCCCCAAAACCTCCCCCAAATACCCTCAGTCCCTCAAAACTTCCCCAAATACCCCGAAACGACCCCAAACTTCCCCCAAACTCCCCCTTAATACCCCAAGACCCTCCAGAACCGCCCCAAATAACCCCAAAACTTCTCCCACCCCCCCAACCCACCCCCAAACCCCCCCAACCCCTCCCCAAATCCCCCAAAACCTCCCCCAAATCCTTCCCCAATCCCCAAACCACCCCAAAACAGCCCCAAAACCTCCCCCAAATACCCCCCAAATCTCCCCAAGTCCCCCAAACCCCCTCAAATCCCCCAAAACTACCCCAAAACGCTCCCAACCCCCCCAAACCTCCCGAAATCCCCCAAAACAGCCCCCAAACCTCCCCCAAATACCCCAAGACCCCCAAAACCGCCCCAAATCCCCCAAAACCACCCCAAAACCTCCCCCAACCCCCCCCAAATCCCCCAACAGCCCCAAAACTTGCCGCAAATACCCCAAAAGCTCCCCGAATCCCCTCAAATCCCCAAAAAACGCCCCAAAACCTCCGCCACCCTCACCCCAAATCCCCCAAAACAGCCCCAAACCTTCCCCAAATACCCCAGGACACCCCCAAAATCTCCCCAAATCCCCCAAAACCTCCCCCAACCCCCCCAAAATCCCCCAAGACCTCCCCAAATCCCCCAAAACCACCCCAAAACCTCCCCCAACCCCCCCAAAATCCCCCCAAACAGCCCCAAAACTTGCCGCAAATACCCCAAAAGCTCCCCGAATCCCCCCAAATCCCCCTCAAATCCCCAAAAAAGCCCCAAAACCTCCACCAACCCCCCCAAAATCCCCCCAAACCTCCCCAAAACCTCCCCCAACGCCCCCCAAACAGCCCCAAAACCAGCCCCAAATACCCCCAAATCTCCCCGAATCCCCCAATCCCCTCAAATCCCCCAAATACCCCAAAACCTCCCCCAAACGCCCCCAACCCCCCCCAAACCTCCCCCAATCCCCCAAACCTCCCCCAATTGCCCCCAAACAGCCCCAAAACCTCCCCCAAACCGCCCCGCCCCCCCCAAGCAGCCCCAAAATCCCCCCAACCGCCCCAAAACCTCCCCCCTCCCCCGCCCCCTCCCCTCCCCAAGCCCCCCCGGTCTCCATAGCAACGCCCCCCCCCCCTTGGAGGACTCCCCCCGGCCACAAAGCCGCCGCTCACCTCCATGGCTCCGCCGCCCCGGCCAGGCCGCCGCCCGGAAGCGGAAGTGCGGCCTCCCCCCTTCCCCTCTTCCGGTTTACTTCCGGCGTGGAACCATAGAGACGGGCGGGGTCGGTCCTCCGAGCTGGAGGACTGGGGGCTCCACCTGGAAAATTGGCGAAATTTAGGAAATTTGGGAAATTTTCCGGGTGGAGGCCCCCAAATATTTATCATTGGAGGCCTCCAAGTATTTTTTAGCGTAGGCCATCGAATATTTTGAGGTGGAGGCCTCCAAAAATCCCTGAGTGGAGGCCTCTCGATTTCTTTAAAACCCCTCCAAAACAAAATTTTAAGGAAAATTTTTAATTAAATATCGCTTTTTGTCTCCCTAAAAGACTCAAAATTTCTTATAAGTGGGCTTTAGGCACCATAAATGAGTTTAAAATTCTCCCTGCAAATAAAAATCTCTCAGAAAAGGGTTTTTAGTCGTTGAAAAATCAACATCAAATTTTCTACAAAACATAAAACACCGAAAAATTAAAATTTTAAGAGATTTTAACTGCTATCGTTCATTTACAAACTCGTTATGAGGCATGAAATCCCTTAAAAACTAAATATAAAACTTTTTTCAGTCATTATAAGTCATTTTAAATTGTTTACACTATTTTAAATGCCAAAAATAAAATTTTAAGTGAATTTTAAGCAATACAAATGAATTTTAAATCATTTGCATAATTTAAAATTGATTATAAATTAATTTTAAAGCATTTTTAGCTATCATAAATGGTCTTAAGTTTGTTTTAAAAAGGCCTAAATGGGTTTTGAAAGCATTTTTACTCACCCAAAATGCATTTTAATCTCATTACAAGTTAGAAATTCTTAAAATTTAAAATTTAATTTCATTTTTAAAAACCAAATCTCTGAAAATGGGTTTCAAGGCATTTAAAATGCATTTTCAAGCTATAATTTTATTTCTTACAGCTGCTACAGGTGCGATGACAAAGCGCTTCTGATCATCTTTTGAAATAAAGAACCTGAAAAACAATAATTTTGAGAAATTTTGAGCTAAAAACCGGAATTTTTAGTGGAAAGTGGAAAAAATCGCACTTCACAATGTCTATAGTAAAAATGCACATTTAAAAATTTTTAGAAATGCGAAATATTTACTTGTGTCTGCCTCGTTTCATCAATTCCGTGAAAATTTTTTGTTTAAATTAGATTTTATTCAATTTTTTCATGAGGATTTGATTATTTGTAAAAAAAAAAAATAGACAGGTAATTTGGGGGCTAAAAACTGCATTTGGGGGATTTAAATTAATTTTACGGGGTGAAAATTCGTATTTTGGGGGGGTTAAAACCGAACTTGTAGGATTATAAATTATTTGGGGGGGAAATATTGGCATTTTAGGGGGATAAAATCAATTTTCGGGATGAAAATTAATTTTGAGGGATAAAAGTGATATTTTGGGACGTTAAAATCACTTTGGGGGAGGTTAAAATCAAATTTTAGGGTTAAAATCAATTTTTTTTGGAGATTAAAATCAGTTTTTGGGGTTTAAATGTGATTTTGGGGGGCTTTAAAGGTCAAATTGGGAAAATAAAATGAATTTATAATTAATTTGGGGGGGTGAAATCGATTTTGAGAGGTTAAAGTTGATATTTTGGGGCTAAAGTCAATTTTGGGGGGTTAAAATTAACGTTGGGAGGGCTATAATAAATTTAAGGTGATTAAAGTTAATTTGGAGAGTTTATAATTAATATTTGGGGGTCTTTAATCAATTTGAGGGGGTTAAAAGCGATTTTGAGGGATTAAAAGCCATTTTTGAAGAGGCAAAAACGTATTTTGGGAGGTAAAAGTGAATTTTTGCATTTAAACTGAATCTACGGGGATTTATAATTAATTTTAGGAGATTTCAAAGCGATTTGGGGGGCTTAAGAGGAATTTTGGGAGGCTAAAGTTGATATTTTTGAGGGTTAAAATGAATTTTGTGCGGCAAAAACCAAATTTTATGGAGTAAAAATGGATTTTTCTGTAGTAATAATGAATTCTTGCGAGGTAAAAATCTAACTTTGTATGATAAGTACGATTTTTACTGTAGTAAAAAGGCTTTTTCTGCGGTAAAACTCAAATTTTGTGTGGTAAAAATGACTTTGTGTGAGGTAAAAATGAATTTTTGTGAGATAAAGAAGATTTTTGTGGCAAAAAGAATCAAGTTTTGTGTGGTAAAGATCAATTTTTGTGTATTAAAAATCATTTTTGGGGCAATCAAGTCAATTTTGGGGAGTTAAAAATGATATTTGGGTTTAATCTGAATCTAAGGGATTTATAATTAATTTGGGGGGGCTTCGAACCAATTTGGGGGCTTAATGTTAATTTTGGGGAGGGTAAGATTGATATTTTTGAGGATTAAATTGAATTTTGTGTGACAAAAATGATTTATTGTGCTGTAAAAATGTTTTTTGTGTGCTAAAAATGACTATTTCTGAGGTAAAAACGAATATTTGTGGGGTAAAGATGGATATTTGTGGGGTAAAAATGAGGTTTTGTGAGATAAAATTATTTTTTATGAAGGAAAAATGAGTTTATGTGAGGTAAAAATCAATTTTTGTGTGGTAATAATAATTTGGGGGGGCATTCAAATCAATTTTGGGGGGTTAAAAGTGATATTTTGGGGGTTAAAAGGAATCTGTGTGGATTTATAATCTGGGGGGGCTTCAATTTGGGGAGCTTAACATTAATTTTGGGGAGGGTAAATTGGATATTTTTGAGGATCGAATTGAGTTTTGTGTGGAAAAATAAAATTTTATGTGGTAAAAATGATTTTTTGCGTTGTAAAAATCGTTTTTTGTGTGGTAGAAGAGAATATGAGGTAAAGATGAATATCTGTGAGGTAAAGATGAATATCTTGTGAGGTAAAACGAGTATTTGTGAGATAAAAACTGATTTATGTGAAGTAAAAATAAATTTGTGTGAGGTAAAAATGAGGTATTGTGAGAGAAAATTAATTTTTCTTAAGTAAAAATGGATTTATGAGGTAAAAATCAATTTTTCTGTGGTAAAAATCAATTTCTGTGCGGTAAAAATCATTTGGGGGGGGCGCTCAAATCAATTTTGGGGGCGTCACAAGCGATTTCGGGGCTGTTCGGGGCGATTTTGAGGCCTGAAAATTAATTACGATGAATTTTGGGGGGCTGAAAGCCGATTTTTAGCGTTTTGGGGCGTCTCCGGGCTTCGTTTTGGGGCGTTTTTTTTTGGGGGGGGCTGCGCCGCCTTTCCCGTCAGGCTCAAAGCCGGTGCGGGGGGGGGGGGGGGGTGAGGGGGCGTGACGTCACGACGCCGCTTTGGGGCGTTTCGTGCCGATTTGCCTCTTTTCGCCCCCCCCCCCCCCCACCTCAGCGAGCCGCCCCCGGGGCCGCCATGGCGGGGCGGGGGTTAACCGCGGCAAGATGGCGGCGCGGGGCTGCCCGGCGCTACGCCTGAGGGCGCGCCGCGCTTTCCCCCCCGTTTTTCACCGCGGGGAAAGGCGCCGGGAGAATTTTAGAGGCGAGGCGGGGGGGTAAAAAAATGTAAAAAGCGGCAAAAAACCGCCGCGGGGTTGAAAACGGAGAGGCGAAACGATCAGGCAGCGCCGCGGGCAGCCCGGGCTCCCGAGGACCCCTCGTTTCCTCGAGGGGAGGGGGGAGCGAAGGGAGGGGGCGCGGAGGCGCAGCCGAACCTGCTAGCAAGCCCCGCCCCCTTCCCCTGCCCTTTCCCCGCCTCCCATTGGCTGCGCGGGGGAGGGGGGCGGGGCTTAGGGGCTGCGCGGGGGGGCGTGGCCAGCGGCCGCCGCGTTGCGTTGCGCCGCGCGGGCGCCGCCGCCGTCGTCGTCTCGCGCCGCGGCCGGAGGGGCGGGGGCGCCGCCGCGCGCGCCGGGTGAGGCCGGACCCCTCCCCCCCCTCCCTCCCCCCCCCCCCCCCCCCTTTTCCCGCCTCAGGTAAGGCCACGCCCCCTTTTAGCGCCCCCTCACGCGCTGCCCCCCCCCCGCGGTCCCCTCGGGGTGGGGGGGGGGGGGGGGGGAGGTAATTTTTTTTTTTTTAATCCGTTTTAACCTTTTCCGGGCGTTTTTGACCCAGGGTTCTGTCAGGGGTAAGGGGGAGGGGGGGCGGGGAAGGGGTTGGGGGGGGGTTGGGGGGGGATGGGCCGTACTGGGATCCCAGTTAGCCCTTACTGGGAGGCCTCAGGGCCCCATTTCCCTCTTACTGGGGCTCCCAGTTAGCCCAGTTTCCTCTTACTGGGATTCCCAGTTACCCCAGTTTCCTCTTACCGAGGCTCCCAGTTGCCCTGTTACTGGGGCTCCCAGTTACCGTGGTACTGGGCCTCCCAGTAAGCCCATTTGCCTCTTAGTGGGGCTCCCAGTTCCCCCAGTTCCCATATTACTGGGTTTCCCAGTTACTGTGGTACTGGGCCTCCCAGTAAGCCCATTTGGCTCTTACTGGGGCTCCCAGTTCCCCCAATTCCCATATTATTGGGTCTCCCAGTTACCGTGTTACTGGGCCTCCCAATAACCCCATTTGCCTCTTACTGGGGTTCCCAGTTAGCCCAGTTTCCTCTTACCGAGGCTCCCAGTTGCCCTGTTACTGGGTCTCCCAGTTACCGTGTTATTGGGCCTCCCAGTAACCCCATTTGCCTCTTACTGGGGCTCCCAGTTAGCCCAGTTCCCATATTACTGGGTCTCCCAGTTACCGTGGTACTGGGCCTCCCAGTAACCCCATTTGCCTCTTACTGGGGCTCCCAGTTCCCCCAGTTCCCATATTATTGGGTCTCCCAGTTACCGTGTTACTGGGCCTCCCAATAACCCCATTTGCCTCTTACTGGGGTTCCCAGTTAGCCCAGTTTCCTCTTACCGAGGCTCCCAGTTGCCCTGTTACTGGGTCTCCCAGTTACCGTGTTACTGGGCCTCCCAGTAAGCCCATTTGCCTCTTAGTGGGGCTCCCAGTTCCCCCAGTTCCCATATTACTGGGTTTCCCAGTTACTGTGGTACTGGGCCTCCCAGTAAGCCCATTTGGCTCTTACTGGGGCTCCCAGTTCCCCCAATTCCCATATTATTGGGTCTCCCAGTTACCGTGTTACTGGGCCTCCCAATAACCCCATTTGCCTCTTACTGGGATTCCCAGTTACCCCAGTTTCCTTTTACAGAGGCTCCCAGTTGCCCTGTTACTGGATCTCCCAGTTACCATGGTACTGGGCCTCCCAGTAACCCCATTTGGCTCTTACTGGGGCTCCCAGTTAGCCCAGTTCCCATATTACTGGGTCTCCCAGTTACTGTGGTACTGGGCCTCCCAGTAACCCCATTTGCCTCTTACTGGGGCTCCCAGTTAGCCCAGTTCCCATATTACTGGGTCTCCCAGTTACCGTGTTATTGGGGCTCCCAGTAATCCCATTTGCCTCTTACTGGGGCTCCCAGTTCCCCCATTCTCCTCTAACTGGGGCTCCCAGTCCCCTCTTACGGGGGCTCCCAGTTCCCCCAGTTCCCATATTACTGGGTCTCTCAGTTACTGTGGTACTGGGCCTTCCAGTAACCCCATTTGCCTCTTACTGGGGCTCCCAGTTAGCCCAGTTTCCTCTTACTGGGAGGCCTAAGGATCCCCTTTGCATGTTACTGGGGCTCCCAGTTCCCCCATTTGCTTCTTACTGGGATTCCCAGTTCCCCCAGTTTGCTCTTACGGAGGCTCCCAGTTGCCCTGTTACTGGGTCTCCTAGTTACCATAGTACCAGACCTCCCAGTAAGCCCATTTGGCTCTTACTGGGGTTCCCAGTTCCCCCATTCTCCTCTAACTGGGATTCCCAGTTAGCCCAGTCCCCTCTTATTGGGACTCCCAGTTCCCCCAGTTCCCATATTACTGGGTCTCCCAGTAATCCCATTTGCCTCTTACTGGGGCTCCCAGTTAGCCCAGTTTCCTCTTACTGGGAGGCCTAAGGATCCCCTTTGCATGTTACTGGGGCTCCCAGTTCTCCCATTTGCCTCTTACTGGGGTTCCCAGTTCCCCCAGTTTGCTCTTACTGAGGCTCCCAGTTGCCCTGTTACTGGGGCTCCCAGTTACCCCGTTTGTCTGTTACTGGGGCTCCCAGTTAGCCCAGTTTCCTCTTACTGGGATTCCCAGTTACCCCAGTTTCCTCTTACGGAGGCTCCCAGTTGCCCTGTTACTGGGGCTCCCAGTTACCATGGTATTGGGCCTCCCAGTAACCCCATTTGCCTCTTACTGGGGCTCCCAGTTAGCCCAGTCCCCTCTTACTGGGACTCCCAGTTCCCCCAGTTCCCATATTACTGGGTCTCCCAGTTACCGTGTTACTGGGTCTCCCAGTAATCCCATTTGCCTCTTACTGGGGCTCCCAGTTAGCCCAGTTTCCTCTTACTGGGAGGCCTAAGGATCCCCTTTGCATGTTATTGGGGTCCCAGTTCTCCCATTTGCCTCTTATTGGGATTCCCAGTTCCCCCAGTTTGCTCTTACTGAGGCTCCCAGTTGCCCTGTTACTGGGGCTCCCAGTTACCATGGTACTGGACCTCCCAGTAACCCCATCTGCCTCTTACTGGGTCTCCCAGTTCCCCCACTGCCCTCATAGTGGGGCTCCCAGTTGCCCCATTCCTCTCCTAGTGGATCTCCCAGTTCCCCCAGCTCCCTCTTACTGGGACTTTCAGTTACCCTGTTACTGGGATTCCCACTTACCGTGGTACTGGGCCTCCCAGTTACCCCATTTTCCCCTTACTGGGAGGCCCTAGGACCCCGTTACCCATATTACTGGGGCTCCCAGTTCCTCCAGTTCCCTCTTACTGGGACTCCCAGTAACCCCTTTTCCCTGTTACTGGGGCTCCCAGTTGCCTTGTTACTGGGATTCCCAGTTACCGTGTAACTGGGGCTCCCAGTAACCCTGTTTGCCTCTTACTGGAGCTCCCAGTAACCCCATTTGCCTCTTACTGGGAGGCCCAGGGACCCCATTCCCATGTTACTGGGGCTCCCAGTTCCCTCTTACTGGGGTTCCCAGTTCCCCCAATCACCTCTTACTGGGCCTCCCAGTTACCTTGTTACGGGGATTCCCAGTTATCATGGTACTGGGCCTCCCAGTAACCCCATTTGCCTCTTACTGGGAGGCCTAAGGACCCCATTTCCATGTTACTGGGGCTCCCAGTTCCCCGATTTGCCTCTTAGTGGGGCTCCCAGTTCCCCCAGTCCCCTCTTACTGGGAGGCCTAAGGACCCCAGTTCCCTCTTACTGGGTCTCCCAGTTCCCCCAGTCCCATGTTACTGGGGCTCCCAGTTCCCCCAGTCTACTCTTACTGGGGCTCCCAGTAACCCCATTTGCCTCTTACTGGGATTCCCAGTTTCCCCAGTTCCCATATTACTGGGTCTCCCAGTTACCATGTTACTGCGCCTCCCAGTAATCCCATTTGCCTCTTACTGGGACTCCCAGTGACCCCATTCCCATGTTACTGGGATTGCCCATTCTCCCAGTCCCCTCTTACTGGGTATCCCAGTTACTGTGTTACTGGGGCTCCCAGTTACCCCCAGTTCCCTCTTACTGGGTCTCCCAGTTCCCCCAGTCCCATGTTACTGGGGCTCCCAGTTCCCCCAGTCTCCTCTTACTGGGGCTCCCAGTTCCCCCAGTTCCCATATTACTGGGTCTCCCAGTTACTGTGTTACTGGTCCTCCCAGTAATCCCATTTGCCTCTTACTGGGACTCCCAGTTACCCCATTCCCATGTTACTGGGGCTCCCAGTTCCCCCAGTCCCCTCTTACTGGGGCTCCCAGTTACCCTCTTACTGGGTCTCCCAGTTACCGTGTTACTGGGCCTCCCAGTAATCCCATTTGCATCTTACTGGGACTCCCAGTGACCCCATGCCCTTCTTACTGGGGCTCCCAGTTCCCCCAGTTCCCTCTTACTGGGTCTCCCAGTTGCCCTGTTACTGGGTCTCCCAGTTCCCCCAGTCCCATGTTACTGGGGCTCCCAGTTCCCCCAGTCCCCTCTTACTGGGCCTCCCAGTTACCCTGTTACTGGGATTCCCAGTTATTGTGGTACTGGGGCTCCCAGTAACCCCATTTGCCTCTTACTGGGGCTCCCAGTTGCCCCAGTCCCATGTTACAGGGCCTCCCAGTTCCTCCGGTTCCCTCTTACTGGGACTCCCAGTAACCCCTTTTCCCTCTTACTGGGGCTCCCAGTTGCCCTGTTACTGGGATTCCCAGTTACCACGTTACTGGGGCTCCCAGTCCCCCCAGTCCCCTCTTACTGGGATTCCCAGTTCCCCCAGTTCCCATATTACTGGGTCTCCCAGTTGCCCTGTTACTGGGTTTCCCAGTTCCTCCAGTTCCCTCTTATTGGGAGGCCCAGGGACCCCGTTCCCATGTTACTGGGCCTCCCAGTTCCCCCAGTCTTCTCTTACTGGGGTTCCCAGTTGCCCTGTTACTGGGATTCCCTATTACCACGTTACTGGGGCTCCCAGTAACCCCATTTGCCTCTTACTGGGACTCCCAGTTTCCCCAGTTCCCATATTACTGGGCCTCCCAATAACCCCATTTGCCTCTTACTGGGACTCCCAGTTACCCTATTACTGGGATTTCCAGGTACCCTGTTACTGGGGCTCCCAGTTCCCCCAGTTCTCCCTTCCTGGGGCTCCCAGTTGCCCCATTTCCCTCTTACTGGGGCTCCCAGTTCCCTCTTACTGGGGCTCCCAGTTACCCCATTTCCCCCTTACTGGGGTTCCCAGTTCCCCCAGTCCCCTCTTACTGGGGCTCCCAGTTCCCCCAGTCCCCCCTTACCGGCCTCCCAGTCCCGCCCCCCCCCCCCCCGCCCCTCCCAGTGCTCCCAGTATGGCCCAGTCCCTCCCAGTCCCCCCAGGGCTCGGGTTTTGGGGGGGGAGGGGGCAAATCCTATAGGGTCTGGGGGTTCCCCTATAGGGTTTGGGGTCCCCTATAGATTGGGGGGGGCTATAGGATTGGGGGGGCTCCCCTATAGGATTTGGGCGTTACCCTATAGGATTTGGGGTCCCCTATAGGGTTTGGGGGGGGTCTCATATAGGATTTGGGGTCCCCTATAGATTGGGAGGGTTACCCTATAGGGTTTGGGGTCCCCTATAGGGTTTGGGGGGTCCCCTATAGGATTTAGGATCACCTATAGGATTTGGGGGGGCAACCCTATGGGATTTGGGGTCACCTATAGGATTTGGGGGGGCTTCCCTATAGGGTTTGGGGTCCCTATGGGTTTTTGGGGGGCCCCTATAGGATTTGGGGGGGGTCCCGTATAGGATTTGGGCGTTACCCTATAGGATTTGAGGTCCCCTATAGGGTTTGGGGGGTCCCCTATAGGATTTGGGGTCCCCTATAGATTGGGAGGGTTACCCTATAGGATTTGGGGTCCTCTATAGGGTTTGGGGGGGCTTCCCTATAGGGTTTGGGGTCACCTATAGGATTTGGGGGGTCTCCTATAGGATTTAGGGTCACCTATAGGATTTGGGGGTCTTCCCTATAGGGTTTGGGGTCACCTATAGGATTGGGGGGTCTCCTATAGGATTTGGGGGGGTTTCCCTATAGGGTTTGGGGTCACCTATAGGATTGGGGGGGCTTCTCTATAGGGTTTGGGGGGTCCCCTATAGGATTTGGGGGGCAACCCTATAGGATTTGGGGTCACCTATAGGATTTGGGAGGTCCCCTATAGGATTTAGGGTCACCTATAGGGTTGGGGGGGCTTCCCTATAGGATTTAGGGTCCCCTATAGGATTCAGGAGGGTTCCCCTATAGGATTTGGGGGGGGGGTATAGGATTTGGGGTCCCCTATAGGATTTGGGGGTTCGCATATAGGATTTAGGGTCGCCTATAGGTTTTGGGGGAGTTCCCCTATAGGATCTGGGGTCCTCTATAGGATTGGGGGGGGTTACCCTGTATGATCTGGGGGATACCCTATGGGATTTGTGGTCCCTATAGGTATTCTGGGAGGTCCTATAGGTTTTGGGGCGGTTCCCCTATAGGATTTGGGGTCCCCTATAGGTTTTGTGAGGGTTCCCTATAGGATTCGGGGGGTCACGCACAGCATTTTTGGTCCCTATAGGTTTGGGGGGGGGGTCTTTATAGGATTCTGGGGGGTTCCCCTATAGGATTTGGGGTTTCCCTATAGGATTGGGGGGGTTCCCTATAGGATTTGGGGTCCCTATTTTTTTTTTTGGTGAGTCCCTATAGGTTTTTGGGGGGGTGCTCGTAGGTTTGGGGGTTCCCCTATAGGATTTGGGGTCTCATATAGATTTTGAGGGGGGTCCCTATAGGATTTGGGGGTTACCCTATAGGATTTGGGGGGATCCCCTATAGGATTTCAGGTCCCCTATGGGATTGGGATGTTTCCCCAATAGGATTTGGGGGTTACCCTATAGGATTTGGGGGTCCCTATAGGTCTGGGGGTGTCCCTATAGGTTTTGGGCCAATTATCCTATAGGGTTTGGGGGGGGTTCCTATAGTTTTTTGGGGGGCTCTTAGTAGTTTCTTGGGGATTCCCCTATAGGATTTGGGGGGTTATCCTATAGGATTTGGGGTCCCTGTAGGTTTGGGGCATGTTCCCTTATAGGGTTTGGGGTTTCCCTATAAGATTTTAGGGCTTACCCTATAGGATTTGGGGTCCATATGGGTTTTTGGGGGTCCCTATAGGTTTTTTGGGAGATTCCCCTATAGGGTTTGGGGTCCCCTATAGGATTTGGAGGGGTTCCCCTATAGGATTTGGGGTCCACATAGGTATTTTGGGGGGTCCTTACAGGTTTGGGGGGGTTAACCTATAGGATTTGGGGTCTCTGGTAGGATTTGGTGTCCCTATAGAATTTGTGGGGGGTCCCTATAGGTTTTTGGGGGGGGTCCCTATAGATTTTGGGGGGTTCCTTATGGATCTTGGGGTGGTCTTTGTACGTTTTTTTTGGGGTCTTTATAGAATTTGGGGCGTCCTTTATAGGATTTGGGGTGTCCCTTATAGGATTTGGGGTCCCTATAGGTTTTGGGGGGGGATCGTTATAGGATTGGGGGGTCCCTATAGATTTCAGGGGGGGGTTATAGGATTTGGGGGGGGGGTCCTTTATAGGGTTGGGGGCATCCCTTATAGGATTTGGGGTCCCTATAGATTTTGGGGGGGGTCACTATAGATTTTTGGGGGGTTCCTGTAGATTTAGGGGGGGGTCCTATAGATTTGGGGTGGGGTTTATAGGATTTGGGGCATCCCTTATAGGATTTGGGGTGTCCCTTATAGGATTTGGGGTCCCTATAGGTTTTGGGGGGTTCCTTATAGGATTTGGGGGTCCCTATAGATTTGGGGGGGGTTCCTATAGATTTGGGGGGGGGTTCCTATAGATTTGGGGGAGGTTTATAGGATTTGGGGCATCCCTTATAGGATTTGAGGCGTCCCTTATAGGATTTGGGGTGTCCCTTATAGGATTTGGGGTCCCTATAGGTTTTGGGGTGGTCGTTATGGGATTGGGGGGTCCCTATAGATTTTAGGGGGGTTCCTATAGATTTGGGGGGGGTCCCTATATATTTTGGGGGGGCCTTTATAGGATTTGGGGCGTCCTTTATAGGGTTTGGGGTGTCCCTTATAGGATTTGGGGTCCCTATAGGTTTTGGGGGGGGTCTTTATGGGATTGGGGGGGTCCCTATAGGTTTTGGGGGGGTTCCTATAGATTTTGGGGGGGGTTATAGGATTTGGGGCGTCCTTTATAGGATTTTGGGTGTCCCTTATAGGATTTGGGGTGTCCCTTATAGGATTTGGGGTCCCTATAGGTTTTGGGGGGGGTCCTTATAGGATTGAGGGGTCCCTATAGATTTTTGGGGGGGTCCTATAGATTTTGGGGGGGTCCTATAGATTTTGGGGGGGGTCCCTATAGATTTTGGCGGGGGGTTATAGGATTTGGGGCGTCCTTTATAGGATTTGGGGGGTCGTTTATAGGGTTTGGGGTGTCCCTTATAGGATTTGAGATCCCTATAGGTTTTGGGGGGTCCCTATAGATTTGGGGGGGGGGTTATAGGATTTGGGGCGTCCTTTATAGGATTTTGGGTGTCCCTTATAGGATTTGGGGCGTCCCTTATAGGATTTGGGGTCCCTATAGGTTTTGGGAGGGTCTTTATGGGATTGGGGGGGTCTCTATAGGTTTTGGGGGGGTTCCTATAGATTTTGGGGGGGGGTTATAGGATTTGGGGCGTCCTTTATAGGATTTGGGGCGTCCCTTATAGGATTTGGGGTCCCTATAAGTTTTGGGGGGATCCTTATAGGATTGGGGGGGTCCCTATAGATTTTGGGGGGGTTCCTATAGATTTTTGGTGGGTTCCTATAGATTTTGGGGGGGTCCCTATAGATTTGGGGGTGTCCTTTATAGGATTTTGGGTGTCCCTTATAGGATTTGGGGTGTCCCTTTTAGGATTTGGTGTCCCTATAGGTTTTGGGGGGGGATCCTTATGGGATTGGGGGGTCCCTATAGATTTTTGGGGGGGTTCCTATAGATTTTTGGGGGGGTCCCTATAGATTTTGGGGGGGCCTTTATAGGATTTGGGGCATCCTTTATAGGGTTTGGGGTGTCCCTTATAGGATTTGGGGTCCCTATAGGTTTTGGGGGGTCCCTATAGATTTTGGGGGGGGTATAGGATTTGGGGCATCCCTTATAGGATTTGGGGTCCCTGTAGGTTTTGGGGGGATCGTTATAGGATTGGGGGGTCCCTATAGATTTTGGGGGGGTTCCTATAGATTTTTGGGGGGGTCCGTATAGATTTTGCGGTGTCCCTTATAGGATTTGGGGTGTGCCTTATAGGATTTCGGGTGTTCCTTATAGGATTTGAGGTCCCTATAGGTTTTGGGGGGTCCCTATAGATTTGGGGGGGGGTCCCTATAGATTTCAGGGGGGTTTTTTAGGATTTGGGGCGTCCTTTATTATAGGGTTTGGGGCGTCCCTTATAGGATTCGGGGTCCCTCACCCCTCGGGGCGCCCCCGCGATGCCGAGGGGCGGCCCTATAGGATCGGGGGGGGGGGTCCCCTATATATTTTAGGGGGGGCCTCACCCCACCCCCCCTTATAGTTAAATCTGGGGGGGGGACCCCAAAAATTTATAGGGCCGCCCTCCTCACCCCCTTTCTTTTTCCCCTACGGGCCCTATAGGATCGGGGGGGGGGTCCCCTATATTTTGGGGGGGGCCTCACCCCGCCCCCCCTATATTTAAACGGGGGGGGGGACCCCAAAAATTTATAGGGCCGCCCTCCTCACCCCCTTTCTTTTTCCCCTACGGGCCCTATAGGATCGGGGGGGGGGTCCCCTATATTTTGGGGGGGGCCTCACCCCGCCCCCCCTATATTTAAACGGGGGGGGGGACCCCAAAAATTTATAGGGCCGCCCTCCTCACCCCGTTTCTTTTTCCCCTACAGGCCCGGACCCCAAAAGCCGCCGTCCGTCCGTCGCCCCCCCCGAAATCTCCTCGTGCTTGGGGGGGGGGGGGGGGAGGATCCGAGACCCTATAGAAAAAAAGGGGGGGGGGGCGTGGGGGGCCCCCCCCAAAAAAAAAAAGGGGGTGGGGGGGGGACACCCCGAAGATGGCCGACCCCATCATGGACCTCTTCGACGACCCCAATCTTTTCGGGCTCGATCCCCTGGGCGACGACGCCCGCGACCCTATAGAGGAGGCTTTGGGGTTGGGCCCCCCCCCGGCCCCCCAAAACGACCCCGCGCCCCCCCGCCGCCGCCGCCCCCCCCCCAAAACGAAGCCCCCCCCACCCCACAACCCCCCCCGCAACCCCAAAACCCCGAGGTGCTGAGCCAGGGCAACCCCTTTATGGGGGTGTCGGCCGCCCCCGCCCCCAAAATCGTCATCCTAAAAGCGCCCCCCCCCCCCCAAAATTCCCCTATAAGCCCCGGGGGGGTCAACGGGGGCAAAATCACCTTGGCCAAAGTCCTCCCCGCCCCCCCCGTAAGGCCCGGGGGGGCCGGCGGCCCTATAGGGGCGGTAACGGGGCCGGGGGGGGTTATAGGGTCGGGGGGGGCGGTTATAGGGTCCGGGGGGGGCGGGGGGGGCCGCCCCCCCGTCAAGCAGTTGGTGCTGCAGCCCCTAAAAGCCGGGGGGGGCGGGGGGGCGCCCCTAAAACCGGCCGTCACGCTCACCTCGGCGCCGGGGCAGGTGAGGGGGGGGTTACGGGGTTTTTTTTGGGGTTTGGGGGGGTTTTGGGGGTTTTGGGGGGGATTTGGGGTTTTGGGGGGGGGATTTGAGGGGGTTTCGGGGGGGATTTGGGGTTTTGGGGGGTTTCGGGGGGATTTGGGGTTTTTGGGGGGGTTTTGGGGTTTGGGGGGTTGTGGGGTTGGGGGATTTGGGGGATTTGGGTGGGGGCTTTGGGTTGGGGTTTTGGGGGCTTTGGGGGATTTGGGGTCTGGGGGTTGGGGTCTTTGGGGTCTTGGGGTTGGGGGTCTTCAGATTTGGGTCTTCGGGTTGGGGTCTTCGGTTTAGGGTCATTGGGGTTTTGGGGGTCTTTGGGTTGGGGTCTTCGGGGTCATTGGGGGATTTGGGGCCTTGGGGTTTTGGGGTCGTTGGGGGTCTTCAGATTTGGGTCTTCGGGTTGGGGTCTTCGGTTTAGGGTCATTGGGGTTTTGGGGGTCTTTGGGTTGGGGTCTTCGGGGTCATTGGGGGATTTGGGGCCTTGGGGTTTTGGGGTCTTTGGGGTCTTGGGTTGGGGGTCTTCAGATTTGGGTCTTCGGGTTGGGGTCTTCGGTTTAGGGTCATTGGGGTTTTGGGGGTCTTTGGGTTGGGGTCTTCGGGGTCATTGGGGGGATTTGGGGCCTTGGGGTTTTGGGGTCTTTGGGGTCTTGGGGTTGGGGGTCTTCAGATTTGGGTCTTCAGGTTGGGGTCTTCGGTTTAGGGTCATTGGGGTTTTGGGGGTCTTTGGGTTGGGGTCTTCGGGGTCATTGGGGGATTTGGGGCCTTGGGGTTTTGGGGTCTTTGGGGTCTTGGGGTTGGGGGTCTTCAGATTTGGGTCTTCGGGTTGGGGTCTTCGGTTGAGGGTCATTGGGGTTTTGGGGGTCTTTGGGTTGGGGTCTTCGGGGTCATTGGGGGATTTGGGGCCTTGGGGTCTTGGGGTTGGGGGTCTTCAGATTTGGTCTTTGGGTTGGGGTCTTCGGTTGAGGGTCATTGGGGTTTTGGGGGTCTTTGGGTTGGGGTCTTCGGGGTCATTGGGGGATTTGGGGCCTTGGGTCTTGGGGTTGGGGGTCTTCAGATTTGGGTCTTCGGGTTGGGGTCTTCGGTTTAGGGTCATTGGGGTTTTGGGGGTCTTTGGGTTGGGGTCTTCGGGGTCATTGGGGGATTTGGGGCCTTGGGGTTTTGGGGTCTTTGGGGTCTTGGGGTTGGGGGTCTTCAGATTTGGGTCTTCGGGTTGGGGTCTTCGGTTGAGGGTCATTGGGGTTTTGGGGGTCTTTGGGTTGGGGTCTTCGGGGTCATTGGGGGATTTGGGGCCTTGGGGTTTTGGGGTCTTTGGGGTCTTGGGGTTGGGGGTCTTCAGATTTGGGTCTTCGGGTTGGGGTCTTCGGTTGAGGGTCATTGGGGTTTTGGGGGTCTTTGGGTTGGGGTCTTCGGGGTCATTGGGGAATTTGGGGCCTTGGGGTTTTGGGGTCTTTGGGGTCTTGGGGTTGGGGGTCTTCAGATTTGGGTCTTCGGGTTGGGGTCTTCGGTTTAGGGTCATTGGGGTTTTGGGGGTCTTTGGGTTGGGGTCTTCGGGGTCTTCGGCTTGGGGTCTTTGGGGTTTCGGGGTTGGGGTTTTTGGGGTCACTGGGTTTGGGGTCGTTGGGTCGGGGTCTTCGGGTTGGGGTCTTTGGGGTTGTTGGGGTCATTGGGGTCGGGGTTTTTGGGTTGGGGTCTTCGGGGTCTTCAGGGTTGGGTTTTGGGGTCTCCGGGGTTGGGTTTTGGGGTCTCCGGGCTCGTTTTTTTGGGGGTCTTCAGAGTTGGGTTTTGGGGTCTTTGGGTTTGGGTTTTGGGGTCTCCAGGGTTTGGGTTTTGGGGTCTCCGGGGTTGTTTTTTTTGGGGTCTTTGGGGGTTTGGCTGTTTTGGGGTCTCCATTTTGGGTGTTTTTGGGTTCTCCGGGCTTGTTTTTTTGGGTTCTCTGGGGCTGGTTTTGGGGTCTTTGGGTTTGGGTTTTGGGGTCTCCGGGGTTGGGTTTTGGGGTCTCCGCGGTTGTTTTTTTGGGGTCTTTGGGGTTTGGATGTTTTGGGGTCTCCGTATTTGGGTGTTTTTGGGTTCTCCGGGCTCGTTTTTTGGGGGTCTTCCGGGTTGGGTTTTGGGGTCTCCGGGGTTGGGTTTTGGGGTCTCTGGGGTTGTTTTTTTGGGGGTCTTTGGGGTTTGGATGTTTTGGGGTGTCCGCATATGGGTGTTTTTGGGTTCTCCAGGCTCGTTTTTTTGGGGGTCTTTGGGGTTGGGTTTCGGGGTCCCTGGGGCTGGGCGTTTTGGGGTCTTTGGGGTTGGGTTTTGGGGTCTCCGGGGTTGGGTTTTGGGGTCTTTGGGGTTGGGTTTTGGGGTCTCCGGGTTTGGGTTTTGGGGTCTCCGGGGTTGTTTTTTTGGGGGTCTTTGGGGTTTGGATGTTTTGGGGTCTCCGGGGTTGGGTTTTGGGGTCTCCGGGGTTTTTTTTTTTTTTGGGTTCTTTGGGTTTGGGTTTTGGGGTCTTCAGGGTTGGGTTTTGGGGTCTCCGGGTTTGTTTTTTTTGGGGTCTCCAGGATTATTTCTTTTGGGGTCTTCCGGGTTGGGTTTTGGGGTCTCCACGGTTGTTTTTTTGGGGGTCTCTGGGGTTTGGCTGTTTTGGGGTCTCCACATTTGGGTGTTTTTGGGTTCTCCAGGCTCGTTTTTTTGGGGGTCTCCAGGGTTGGGTTTTGGGGTCTTCCGGGTTGGGTTTTGGGGTCTCCGGGGTTGTTTTTTTGGGGGTCTTTGGGGTTTGGATGTTTTGGGGTGTCCGCATATGGGTGTTTTTGGGTTCTCCGGGCTCGTTTTTTTTGGGTTCTTTGGGTTTGGGTTTTGGGGTCTCCGGGGTTGGGTTTTGGGGTCTCTGGGCTTGTTTTTTTGGGGTCTCCAGGATTATTTCTTTTGGGGTCTTCCGGGTTGGGTTTTGGGGTCTCCGGGGTTGTTTTTTTGGGGGTCTCTGGGGTTTGGCTGTTTTGGGGTCTCTGCATTTGGGTGTTTTTGGGTTCTCCGGGCTCGTTTTTTTGGGGTTCTCTGGGGCTGGGCGTTTTGGGGTCTTTCGGGTTGGGTTTTGGGGTCTCCGGGGTTGTTTTTTTGGGGTCTTTGGGGTTTGGCTGTTTTGGGGTCTCCGCATTTGGGTGTTTTTGGGTTCTCCAGGCTCGTTTTTTTTGGGTTCTCCGGGCTCGTTTTTTTGGGGTTCTTTGGGTTTTGGGGTCTCCGGGGTTGGGTTTTGGGGTCTCCGGGGTTGTTTTTTTTGGGGTCTTTGGGGTTTGGCTGTTTTGGGGTCTCCGCATTTGGGTGTTTTTGGTTTTTCCGGGCTCGTTTTTTTGGGTTCTCTGGGCTTGTTTTTTTGGGGGTTCTTTGGGTTTGGGTTTTGGGGTCTCTGGGGTTGTTTTTTTGGGGTTTTTGGGGTTTGGCTGTTTCGGGGTCTCCACATTTGGGTGTTTTTGGGTTCTCGGGGCTCGTTTTTTTGGCGGTCTCCGGGGTTTAGAAGTTTTTGGGTCTTTGGCTTTTGTTTTTTTCGGGCTCTCTGGCGTATTTCTCCCCCCCTAAGCCCCCCCGCGCCCCGAAAAATCTTGCAGGGCGAATCGAAACGCATCACCCTGGTCCTCCAACAACCCCCCGCGGCTGGGGGCGGCTCGGCGGCGCCCCCCCAGGGCCAACGCCACCTGGTCCTCGGTAGCCTCCCCGGCAAGATCGTCCTGCAGGGCAACCAGCTGGCCGCCCTGGGCCAGTCCAAGGGGGCACCGGGGCAACCGGCCAAGGTGGTCACCATCCAGCTGCAGGTCCAGCAGCCCCCCGGGACCCCCGGGCAAGGCGGGGGGGGTGCCGCGACCCCCCCCAAAATCCAGCTCCTCCAGCAGCCCCCCAACGCCGGCGGCGGGGCGGCCCCGGTGGCGGTGGTGCCGCAGGTGGTGGGGGGCGCGGGGCAGCGCCTGACGGTGCCGCTCAAGGTGGTGCTGCAGCCGCAGGTGGGTTCGGGGCGGGGGGGGTTTGGGGGGGGGTTTGGGGGGAAACGAGGGGGTTTGGGGGGGCGGGGGGGGAGGGGAGGGGGTTGGGGGGGGTTGGGGGCGGGGAAAGGGGTTTTGGGGGGTTTTGGGGCGGGAGGAGGGGGTTTCGGGGGGGTTTGGGGTGGGAAGAGGGGGTTTTGGGGGGTTTTGGGGTGGGAGAAGGGGGGTTGGGGGGTTTTGGGGCAGGGGGAGGGGGGTTGGGGGGGTTTTGGGGCGGGAGGAGGGGGTTTCGGGGGGTTTGGGGTGAGGAAAAGTTTTGGGGTGGGAGGAGGGGGTTTTGGGGGGGTTTTGGGGTGGGAGGAGGGGTTTTGGGGTGGTTTTGGTGAAGAAGAGCGGTGTTGGGTGGGATGGGCATTGTTGGGTGGTTTTGGGGTGGGGTGGACATCGTTGGGTTGTTTTGGGGTGAAATAAGGGGTTTTGGGGTGGGAGGAGGGGGTTTGGGGTGGGATGAGCATCGTAGGGTGGTTTTGGGGTGGGAGGAGGGGTTTGGGGTTGTTTTAGGGTGGAGATGAGCACTTTTGGGTTGGTTTTGGGTGGGATAAACGCAGTTGGGTTGGTTTTGGGTGGAGATGGGCACATTTGGGTTGGTTTTGGGTAGAAATGAGCACATTTGGGTTGGTTTTGGGATGGAGATGAGCATCGTTGGGTTGGTTTTGGGTAGAAATGAGCACATTTGGGTTGTTTTTGGGTAGAAATGAGCACATTTGGGCTGGTTTTGGGTAGAAATGAGCGCATTTGGGTTGTTTTTGGGTAGAAATGAGCGCATTTGGGTTGGTTTTGGGTAGAAATGAGCGCATTTGGGCTGGTTCTGGGGATGGAGATGAGCGGAATTAAGTTGGTTTTGGGTGAAGAAGAGCACATTTGGGTTGGTTTTGGGTAGGATAAATGCCGTTGGGTTGATTTTGGGGTGGAGAAGAGCACATTTGGGTTGTTTTTGGGTAGAGATGAGCACATTTGGGTTGTTTTTGGGTAGAAATGAGCACATTTGGGTTGTTTTTGGGTAGAGATGAGCACATTTGGGTTGTTTTTGGGTAGAGATGAGCACATTTGGGCTGGTTTTGGGTAGAAATGAGCGCATTTGGGTTAGTTTTGGGTAGAAATGAGCGCATTTGGGTTGATTTTGAGTAGGATAAATGCTGATGGGTTGTTTTTGAGTGGAGATGAGCACAGTTAAGTTGGTTTTGGTAGAGAAGAGTACATTTGGGTTGTTTTTGGGTAGAAATGAGCATATTTGCATTGGTTTTGTGTGGGATAAATGCCATTGGGTTGGTTTTGGGGTGGAGAAGAGCGCATTTGGGTTGTCCTCCACGGAGAACCTATCACACCGGAGAGGCCCCTCCATTTTGGGATTGTCTCCCCCCCCCCCCCCTCGCAGGCGGGCTCGTCGCAGGGCGGCTCGGCGGGCTTGTCGGTGGTCAAAGTCCTCAGCAGCACCGAGGTGGCCGCCCTGGCCGGCCCCCCCGGCTCGCGGGGCGCCTCGGAGGAGAGCCGCAAGCTGGAGCACCAGAAGAAGCAGGAGAAAGCCAACCGCATCGTGGCCGAGGCCATCGCCCGCGCCCGCGCCCGGGGCGAGCAGAACATCCCCCGGGTCCTCAACGAGGACGAGCTGCCCAGCGTCCGGCCCGAGGAGGAGGGCGAGCGCAAGCGGCGGCGGAAAGGGGCCGGCGAGCGTGGCGGTCCCAAGGAGGAGCGGCCCCGCAAGGGCAAGGGGCAGGGGGGCTCCGGCAAGAGCAAGGGGCGCAGCAAACCCAGGTGAGGACGGGGTGGGCCTTTGTAGCCAAACGGTGGCCACCGTTGACCTTTGTGACCATCGTTGGTCTTTGTGGTGGCCATCGTTGAGCCTTTGTGGCCAACATGGGTCTTCGTGGTGGCCATCGTTGAGCCTTTGTGGCCAATGTGGGTCTTCGTGGTGGCCATCGTTGACCTTTGTGGCCAGCATGGGTCTTCGTGGTGGCCATCGTTGAGCCTTTGTGGCCAACATGGGTCTTCGTGGTGGCCATTGTTGACCTTTGTGGCCAAAGTTGACCATCGTTGAGGCCATCGATGAGCCTTTGTGGCCAACATTGGTCTTTGTAGTGGCCATCGTTGAGCCTTGTGGCCATCGTTGACCGTTGTGGCCATCGTTGGTCTCCGTGGTGGCCATCGTTGGCCATCGTTGACGCCATCATTGAGCCTTGTGGCCATCGTTGGTCTTCGTGGTGGCCTTCGTTGAGCCTTTGTGGCCATCGTTGGTCTTTGTGGTGGCCATCGTTGACCTTTGTAGCCAACGTTGGTCATCATTGAGACCATTGTTGAGCCTTGTGGCCATCGTTGGTCTTTGTGGTGGCCATCGTTGAGCCTTTGTGGCCATCGTTGGTCTTCGTGGTGGCCATCGTTGACCTTCGTGGCCAACATTGACCCTTGTCATGTCCATTATTGACCCTTGAGGCCAACGTTGGTCTTCGTGGTGGCCATCGTTGACCCTTGTGGCCATCGTTGACCTTTGTCATGTCCATTGTTGACCTTTTTGGCCAACGTTGGCCTTCATCATGTCCATCGTTGACCCTCATGGCCAACATTGACCATCATCATGTCCATCGTTGACCTTCATGGCCAACTTTGGTCTTCATCATGTCCATCATTGACCTTTTTGCCCAACGTTGACCTTTGTCATGTCCATCGTTGACCTTCATGGCCAACTTTGGTCTTCATTATGTCCATCGTTGACCCTCACGGCCAACGTTGACCTTCATCGTTGACTCCAACGTCGGTTCTGTTGCACCCACCATCGGCGTTTTTGGCCCCTAAACCAAATTTTGGCCTCGTTGACCCCAAATTTTGGCTTCGTTGACCCCAACCTTTGGGCCTCGTTGTCCCCAACCCTCGTCCCACCACCCCTCGCCCCCGTTGCCCCCAACCCTTGGTTCTCATCGTCAACCTCCCCGCGTTTTGCCCCGACCTCCTCCCCGTTGCCCCAATTCCTGGCCTTTTTGCCCCAAATCCCCGCTTTTGGGGACAACCCCGCGGGCGAGCCGCCTGTCCCCTGTCCTCCTAACCCCCCGCCCCGTGTCCCCCAGCACCATCACGCCGGTGGTGGGCAAGAAGCGGAAGCGCAACGCCTCCTCCGACAACTCCGACGCCGAGGTGATGCCGGCGCAGTCGCCGCGGGAGGAAGAGGAGACCAGCGTGCAGGTACGGAGACGAAGGCCACTGGGGGGGGGGGGGGGGGTCTCCACGGGGGCGTGGCCCCCCCTCACCGCCTCCTTCCTTCCCCGCAGAAGCGGCGCTCCAACCGGCAGGTGAAGCGCAAGAAGTACACCGAGGACTTGGACATCAAGATCACTGACGACGAGGAGGACGAGGAGCTGGACGTGACGGGGCCCGTGCGGCCCGAGCAGCCCCCGGCCCCGCAGCCCCCAGCCCCGGAACCGGAGCCCGAGGGCGAGACGTTGCCCTCCATGCAGTTTTTTGTGGTGCGGGGAGGGGTCTTCTCTTTTTAAACCCCCCCCCTCCCGGGTTTTGGGGGGTGGGGGGGGGGGTCTTCGCGTCCCGTTTTTAGCTCCGCCTTCGCCGCGGGCTTCATCGTTTCGTCTCCGTTTGCTCCTCCTCCTCCTCCAGGAAAACCCCAGCGAGGAGGATGCGGCCATCGTGGACAAGGTCCTCTCCATGCGGGTGGTCAAGAAGGAGGTGAGGGACCCTCCGGGTGGGGGGGACCCCAAAAAAGGGGGGGGGGGGGACGGCGTTTGGCCAACGTTGACGCCCCCGCCTTGCTCCCCGCAGCTCCCGTCGGGGCAGTTTACGGAATCCGAAGAGTTTTTCGTCAAATATAAGAATTAGTAAGTGGTCGGCCAAGATGGAGGCTTGGGGCGGGGTTCGCCATCTTCTCAGACCCTTTTTTGGGGTCTTTTTATGGGGTTTTAGTCTTCTCGTAGACTTCTACAGCATTGGTGGGGGGAGAAACCCAACCGGGGGGTGCGTAGATGAGCCCAACGTTCAACGGGACGACCTGTTGACGTCTTGGGGTGCTTCTAGGACGCGACGACCCCCTTTAATAAGAGGCCGGGGGTTGAAATCGCGTTTTTTTGGCCCAAAATAGCTTCGCCGGAGGGTTGCCAGGAGATTTTTTTTTTGGTGGGTGCCGTGGGGGTGTCGACGCCGCGGATGTTTGGGGGTCCGGGCGATTTACTCATGATTTACTCGGCGGTTTACCGTCGCGCGGTAGCTCCTACTTGCACTGCGAGTGGGCCACCATCGACCAGCTGGAGAAGGACAAGAGGATCCACCAGAAGCTGAAGCGCTTCAAGACGAAGATGACGCAGATGCGGCACTTCTTCCACGAGGTGCCCGGTTTTGGGGCCGGGGGGGGCGCTTTTGGGGGCTCGGGGATGAGTTTTTGGGGGATTCTCACCCCTCAAGAGTTTTTTTGGGGGGTTCTTTGTGTCTAAATACCTTTTTTTTCTAAAATATTAAAGGATCGGGAACAGAGGGGACATTTTGGGGGTTCGGGGATGAGTTTTTGGGGAGGATTCTCACCCCTCAAGACGTTTTTTGGGGGATTTTTTGTATCTCGCCACCTTTTTTTTTTATAAAATCATAAAAAGAAAAGGATCGGGAGCAGAGGGGACGTTTTGGGGGCTCGGGGATGAGTTTTTTGGGGGATTCTCAGCTTTCAAGAGTTTTTTGGGGGGATTCTTTGCGTCTCACCACCTCTTTTTTTCTAAAATAATAAAAGATCGGGAACAGAGGGGATGTTTTGGGGGCTCGGGGATGAGTTTTTTGGGGGATTCTCACCCCTCAAGAGGTTTTTTTGGGGATTCTTTGCGTCTCACCACATCTTTTTTCTAAAATAATAAGGGATCGGGAACAGAGGGGACATTTTGGGGGTTCGGGGATGAGTTTTTGGGGGATTCTCAGCTTTCAAGAGTTTTTTGGGGGGATTCTTTGTATCTCACCGCCTTTTTTTTTTTACGAAATCGTAAAAAAATAAAGGACGAGGAACCTTTCAACCCCGATTACGTGGAGGTGGACCGCATCCTGGACGAGTCGCACAGCGTCGACAAGGACAACGGGGAGGTGAGCGAGGAAGGAGGAACGGGGACGCGGCGGGCCCCCGACCCCGTAAACAACGTCCCCTGACGGCCCCGTCCTTTTGGGGTTCCTCCTCCTCCAGCCCGTGGTCTACTACCTGGTGAAGTGGTGCTCCCTGCCCTACGAGGACAGCACCTGGGAGCTGAAGGAGGACGTGGACGAGGGGAAAATCGGCGAGTTCAAGCGCATCCAGGCCCGGCACCCCGAGCTCAAGCGCCTGGTGAGAGCGGCCGCGTCTTCTCCTCGCCTCCCCACCGCGGCGGCCGCTCTGTCGTCCCCTAATCTTTTAATTTTTCCCCCCCAAAAAACAAGCCCCGTCCCCAAGCCGGCTCCTGGAAGAAGCTGGAGCTGTCCCACGAGTACAAGAACCACAACCAGCTGCGGGAGTATCAGCTGGAGGGGGTCAACTGGTTGCTCTTCAACTGGTACAACAGGCGAGTTAACGGGGCGGCGAGGGGGAAACGGGGTCGGGGCCCGTCCCCGTAGGGTTTCGGGCCGCCAACGGGCCACCAACCCAGCGTCCCCGGTGCCACCCCGCAGGCAGAACTGCATCCTGGCCGACGAGATGGGGTTGGGCAAGACGATCCAGTCCATCGCCTTCCTGCAGGAGGTCTACAACGTGGGCATCCGTGGCCCCTTCCTGGTCATCGCGCCCCTCTCCACCATCACCAACTGGGAGCGGGAGTTCAACACCTGGACGGAGATGAACAGCATCGTCTACCACGGCAGCCTGGCCTCGCGGCAGATGATCCAGCAGTACGAGATGTACTGCAAGGACTCGCGGGTACGGGCGTCTTCGGCGTCTTCCGGAAGCTCCCGTGGTGGAAGGGAGGGCGAGGGTGGCTCTTAGGTCCTCCGAAAACTCCCGGAGGACCTCCCGAGGGCGGCTTTTAGGTCCTCCGGAAGCTCCTGTGGTGGAGGGAGGGTGAGGGTGACTCTTAGGTTCTCCAAAAAGTCCTGGAGAACCTCCCAAAGGTGGTTTTTAGGTCCTCCAGAAGCTCCTGGAGAACCTCCTGATGGTAGAAGGAGGGCGAGAGTGGCTTTAGGTCTTCCAGAAAGCCCTGTGGAACCTCCTGAAGATGGTAGGAGGTCAAGGGTGGCTTTGAGGTCCTCCTAAAGCTCCCGGAGAACCTCCCGAGGGGGGTTTTTAGGTCCTCCAGAAGCTCCTGGAGAACCTCCTTGTGATAGAAGGAGGACGAGGGTGGCTTTGAGGTCCTCCTAAAGCTCCTGTAGAACCTCCCAAGGGCAGAAGGAGGTTGAGGGTGGTTTTGAGGTCCTCCAGAAGCCCCCGTAGAACCTCCTGAGGTGGCCTTTAGGTCCTCCAGAAGCTCCCGGAGACCTTCCTAAGGGTAGAAGTAGGGCGAGGGTGGCTTTGAGGTCCTCCAAAAGCTCCTGTAGAACCTCCTGAGGTGGCTTTTAGGTCCTCCAGAAGCTCCCGGAGACCTTCCTAAGGGTAGAAGGGGGGCAAGGGTGGCTTTGAGGTCCCCCAAAAGCCCCTGTAGAACCTCCTGAGGTGGCTTTTAGGTCCTCCAGAAGCTCCTGGAGATCTTCCTAAGGGTAGAAAGGAGGACAAGGGTGGTTTTGAGGTCCTCCAGAAGCCCCCAGAGAACCTCCTGAGGTGGCTTTGAGGTCCTCCAGAAGCCCCCGGAGAACCTCCTGAGGGCGGAGGGAGGCCGAGGGTGGCTTTGAGGTCCTCCAAAAGCCCCCGGAGAACCTCCTGAGGTGGCCTTTAGGTCCTCCAGAAGCTCCTGGAGACCTTCCTAAGGGTAGAAGGAGGGCTAGGGTGGCTTTGAGGTCCCCCAAAAGCCCCCTTAGAACCTCCTGAGGTGGCCTTTAGGTCCTCCAGAAGCTCCTGGAGACCTTCCTAAGGGTAGAAGGAGGACAAGGGTGGCTTTGAGGTCCTCCAAAAAGCCCCATGAGGACCTCCCGAGGATGAGGAGCCGCGGCTGGAGCCTTCCTCTCCCCCCCCCCAGGGCCGCCTGATCCCCGGGGCCTACAAGTTCGACGCGCTGATCACCACCTTCGAGATGATCCTGTCCGACTGCCCCGAGCTGCGGGAGATCGAGTGGCGCTGCGTCATCATCGACGAGGCGCACCGCCTCAAGAACCGCAACTGCAAGCTCCTCGACAGCCTCAAGCACATGGACCTGGTGAGGGCCTGGAGAAGGCTTCCTTGCGGGGCGGGACGAGGAGACCTCCTCACCCCTCCTTGGGTCAGGTTTGGGTTCCCTGGAGGGTGTTGGAGGGGCTCTTGGTGGTGTCCGGAGGTGTTCGGGTCGGTGCCGTGCGGCGGGAGGTGGTTTTGGAGGTCTTTATGGGGTCTTGGTTGGGTTTGGAGGTGTTTGGGTTCATCCCACGTCCCTTGGGGATGGTCCTGAAGGTCCTTGTGGGGTCTTTCTTGGGTTTGGAGATGTTTGGGTTCATCCCACGTCCCTTGGGGATGGTCCTGAAGGAGTTTGTGGGGTCTTGGTTGGGTTTGGAGGTGTTTGGGTTCATCTCGTGGTCCTTGGGGGATGGTCCTGAAGGTGTTTTTGGGGTTTTTGGTTGAGTTTGGAGATGTTTGGGTTGACCTTGTGTCCCTTGGGGATGGTCCTGAAGGTGTTTGTGGGGTTTTGGTTGGGTTTGGAGATGTTTGGGTTCATCCTGTGTCCATTGGGGATGGTCCTGAAGGTCCTTATGGGGTCTTGGTTGGGTTTGGAGGTGTTTGGGTTCATCTCGTGGTCCTTGGGGGATGGTCCTGAAGGTGTTTGTGGGGTCTTGGTTGGGTTTGGAGGTGTTTGGGCTCATCTCACATCCCTTGGAGATGGTTCTGAAGGTGTTTTGGGGGTTTTTGGTTGAGTTTGGAGGTGTTTGGGTTGACCTTGTGTTCCTTGGGGATGGTCCTGAAGGTGTTTTGGGGTTTTTGGTGGGGTTTGGAGATGTTTGGGTTCATCCTGTGTCCATTGGGGATGGTCCTGAAGGTCCTTATGGGATCTTGGTTGGGTTTGGAGGTGTTTGGGTTCATCTCATGTCCCCTGGGGATGGTCCTGAAGGTGTTTTTGGGGTTTTTGGTTGAGTTTGGAGCTGTTTGGGTTGATCCCATGTCCCTTGGGGATGGTCCTGAAGGTCCTTATGGGGTCTTGGTTGGGTTTGGAAATGTTTGGGTTCATCTTGTGGTCCTTGGGGGATGGTCCTGAAGGTCCTTATGGGGTTTTGGTTGGGTTTGGAGATGTTTGGGTTGATCTCGTGGTCCTTGGGGATGGTCCTGAAGGAGTTTGTGGGGTTTTTGGTTGGGTTTGGAGACGTTTGGGCTCCGTCCACGTGTCCCGGCCGAGGACAGCCACACGGGGCCACCCCGGGACCTGGAGGGCCTCATCCTGCTCCCCCCCTAACGCTCTGCCCCCGCCCCGTTTGGACGGCAGGAGCACAAGGTCCTCCTGACGGGCACGCCGCTGCAGAACACGGTGGAGGAGCTCTTCAGCCTCCTGCACTTCCTGGAGCCCTCCCAGTTCCCATCCGAGGCGGAATTCCTCAAGGACTTCGGTGACCTCAAGACGGAGGAGCAGGTGAGGAGGAGGAGGAGGAGGAGGAGGAGGAGGAGGAGGAGGAGAGGACCCCGGTCCCTCACGTGGCCACCGGGGTCGGGTTCTACTCGTGGTGACTCTTCCTTCCCCCCTGCCTCTAGGTGCAAAAGCTCCAAGCCATCCTCAAACCCATGATGCTCCGCCGGCTGAAGGAGGACGTGGAGAAGAACCTGGCGCCCAAGCAGGAGACCATCATCGAGGTGGAGCTGACCAACATCCAGAAGAAATACTACCGGGCCATCCTGGAGAAGAACTTCTCCTTCCTCTCCAAGGGCGCCGGCCACACCAACATGCCCAACCTCCTCAACACCATGATGGAGCTGCGCAAGTGCTGCAACCACCCCTACCTCATCAACGGTGAGGGGCACGGCGGCGGCCTCCTCCTCCTCCTCTTCCCAAGTAGACATCTCGGGGGCCAAAAGGAGATGTTTTGGGGGGCAAACGCGCCCCGAGGGGTCCGCCAGAAGCTCAGGGTTGGGGTTCTCCTCCTCCTGGTGGGCGCGGAGAAGGTTCTCCAAGCCTTCCAGCTCGGCGGCGCTGCCCCCAGGCAGCGTTCGGTGGGGTTGAGGGGTGAGTGGCGCCCCGAAACGCCCCGCTGATGGTCCCGTCCCCCCCCCGACTCCCCCCCCCAGGCGCGGAGGAGAAGATCCTGGCCGAGTTCCGCGAGTCCTGCCACCACCACGTGCCCCACGACTTCCACCTCCAGGCCATGGTGCGCTCCGCCGGCAAGCTGGTGCTCATCGACAAGCTCCTCCCCAAGCTGAAGGCCGGCGGCCACAAGGTGCTCATCTTCTCCCAGATGGTGCGCTGCCTCGACATCTTGGAGGACTACCTCATCCAGAAGAGGTGAGATGGGGGCGCGGAGGGCGGCGGGGAGGGGGCACGGGGCCGCCCGGGGCCTCCCCCACCCCGACACATGTTTTTTTGGGGCGTCGGCAGGTACCTGTACGAGCGGATCGACGGGCGGGTGCGGGGCAACCTGCGGCAAGCCGCCATCGACCGCTTCAGCAAGCCCGACTCGGATCGCTTCGTCTTCCTGCTGTGCACGCGGGCGGGGGGGCTGGGCATCAACCTGACCGCCGCCGACACCTGCATCATCTTCGACTCCGACTGGAACCCCCAAAACGACCTCCAGGTGAGCCCCCCCCGGGGGGGGGGCTCCTCCCGCCTCGCCGCCGCCCCCGCTTCGGCCGCGGGGTCTCGGGTTTTTGGGGGGCCCCGTTGAGTTTGAGTCGAGGGGGTCTTGGGTTTGGGGGCCCCGTTGAGTTTGTCTTGATGGGATTTGGGGTTTGGTGCCCCATTGAGTCAAACTCAACGGGGTTTGGGGTCTCATGGAGTTTGACCCAAAGGGATTTGGGTTTTGGGGCCCCGTTGAGTTTGAGTCGATGGGGTCTTGGGTTTGGAGCCCCGTTGAGATTATCCCAATGGGGTCTTGGGTTTCGGGGCCCCGTTGAGTTTGAGTCAACGGGGTCTTGGGTTTTGGGGCCCCGTTGAGTTTGGGTCGACGGGGTCTTGGGGTTCGGGGCCCCGTTGAGTTTGAGTCAAGGGGATTTGGGGTTTGGGGTCCTGTTGAGTTTGAGTCAAGGGGGTCTTGGGTTTGGGGGCCCCGTTGAGTTTGAGATGAGCGGGTCTTGGGTTTTGCGGCCCCGTTGAGTTTGAGTCGAGGGGATTTGGGGTTTGGGGTCTTGTTGAGTTTGAGTCGATGGGGTCTTGGGTTTTGGGGGGCCCGTTGAGTTTGAGTCGAGGGGGTCTTGGGTTTCGGGGCCCCGTTGAGTTTGAGTCAAGGCGATTTGGGGTTTGGGGCCCCGTTGAGTTTGAGTCGACGGGGTCTTGGGTTTTGGGCCCCATTGAGTTTGAGTTGAGGGGGTCTTGGGTTTCGGGGAACCGTTGAGTTTGAGTCAAGGGGGTCTTGGGTTTGGGGGCCCCGTTGAGTTTGAGTTGACGGGGTCTTGGGTTTCGGGGCCCCGCTGAGTTTGTCTTGATGGGGTCTTGGGTTTCGGGGTCCCGTTCAGTTTGAGTCGAGGGGGTCTTGGGTTTCGGGGCCCCGCTGAGTTGTCTTGATGGGATTTGGGGTTTGGTGCCCCATTGAGTCAAACTCAACAGGATCTTGGGTTTGGAGCCCCCTTGGTTTGACCTTGATGCGATTTGGGGTTTGGGGCCCGGCTGAGTTTGGCCCAAAGGGATTTGGGGTTTGAAGTCCCGTTGAGTTTGACTCAATAGGGTCTTAGGTTTGATGCCCCGTTGAGTTCATCTTGATGGGATCTTGGGTTGGGGGCCCCGTTGAGGTCACCTCAAAGAGGTTTGGGGTTCGGCGCCCCGTTGAGTTCGACTCAGTGGGATTTGGGGTTCGGCGCCCCGTTGAGTTCGACTCAACGGGATTTGGGGTTCGGCGCCCCGTTGAGTTCGACTCAACGGGATTTGGGGTTCGGCGCCCCGTTGAGTTCGACTCAACGGGATTTGGGGTTCGGCGCCCCGTTGAGTTCGACTCAACGGGATTTGGGGTTCGGCGCCCCGTTGAGTTCGACTCAACGGGATTTGGGGTTCGGCGCCCCGTTGAGTTCGACTCAACGGGATTTGGGGTTCGGCGCCCCGTTGAGTTCGACTCAACGGGATTTGGGGTTCGGCGCCCCGTTGAGTTCGACTCAACGGGATTTGGGGTTCGGCGCCCCGTTGAGTTCGACTCAACGGGATTTGGGGTTCGGCGCCCCGTTGAGTTTGACTCAACGGGATTTGGGGTTTGGACCCCGTTGAGTTTGAGTCAAGGGGATTTGGGGTTCGGCGCCCCGTTGAGTTCGACCCAACGGGATTTGGGGTTCGCTGCCCCGAGGGGCTTTGGGGTTTGGGTGCCCCGCTGACCCCGCCTCGCCGCGCTTCCCCCCCCACCCCCCCCAGGCCCAGGCGCGGTGCCACCGCATCGGGCAGAGCAAGGCGGTGAAGGTGTACCGCCTCATCACGCGCAACTCCTACGAGCGGGAGATGTTCGACAAGGCCAGCCTCAAGCTGGGCCTCGACAAGGCCGTGCTGCAGTCCATGAGCGGCCGCGAGGGCAACATCGCGGGGGTAAGGGGGCCCGGGGGGGGGATACAGGGGGTGGAGACCCCGTAAAAAGGGGTCCTGGGAGGGATACGGGGGGTGGAAACCCCGTAAAAAGGGGTCCTGGGGGGGAAACGGGGAGTGGAGACCCCATAAAAAGGGGTCCTGGGGGGGAAACGGGGAGTGGAGACCCCATAAAAAGGGGTCCTGGGGGGGAAATTTGGGGTGGAGACCCCGTGGGAGGGGGTTCTGGGGGGGAAATGTGGGGTGGAGAGCCCATGGGAGATGTTCTTCAAGGGGAATGAGGGGTGGAGAACCCATGGAAAGGGGTCCTGGGGGGGAAATGGGGGGTGGAGACCCCATAAAAAGGGGTCCCGGGGGGGAAACGGGGGGTGGAGACCCCGTAAAAAGGGGTTCTTCAAGGAAAAATGTGGGGTGGAGAACCCATGGGAGATGTTCTTCAAGGGAAACGAGGGGTGAAGACCCCATGGAAGGGGTTTTTTGAGGAAAAATGTGGGATGAAGACCCCATGGAAGGGGTTCTTCAAGGGAAATGGGTCTTGAAGACCCCATGGAAGGGGTTCTTCAAGGGAAATGGGTCTTGAAGACCCCATGGGAGGGGTTCTTCGAGGACAAATGTGGGGTGAAGAACCCATGGAAGATGTTCTTCAAGGGAAATGGGGTGTGAAGATGTCATGGAAGGGGTTCTTCAAAGAAATGGGTCTTGAAGACCCCATGGGAGTGGTTCTTCGAGGAAAAATGAGGGGTGGAGAACCCATGGAAGATGTTCTTCAAGGGGAATGGGTCTTGAAGACCCCGTGGAAGGGGTTCTTCAAGGACAAATGTGGGGTGGAGAACCCATGGAAGATGTTCTTCAAGGGAAACGAGGGGTGAAGACCCCATGGAAGGGGTTCTTCAAAGAAAATCGTGGGGTGAAGACCCCGTGGAAGATGTTCTTCAAGGGAAATGGGTCTTGAAGACCCCATGGAAGGGGTTCTTCGAGGAAAAACGTGGGGTGGAGAACCCATGGAAAATGTTCTTTAAGGGAAACGGGTCTTGAAGACCCCATGGAAGGGGTTCTTCGAGGAAAAATGTGGGGTGAAGACCCCATGGAAGGGGTTCTTCAAGGAAAAATGTGGGGTGAAGAACCCATAGAAGGGGTTCTTCAAGGAAAAATGTGGGGTGGAGACCCCATGGAAGGGGTTCTTCAAGGGGAATGTGGGGTGGAGACCCCATGGAAGATGTTCTTCAAGGGGAATGAGGGGTGGAGACCCCGTGGAAGGGGTTCTTCAAGGAAAAATGTGGCGTGGAGAACCCATGGAAGATGTTCTTCAAGGGGAATGAGGGGTGAAGACTCCATGGAAGGGGTTCTTCGAGGAAAAATGTGGGGTGGAGACCCCGTGGAAGGGGTTCTTCAAAGAACAATGTGGGGTGGAGAACCCATGGGAGATGTTCTTCAAGGGGAATGAGGGGTGAAGACCCCATGGGAGGGGTTCTTGGAGGAAAAATGTGGGGTGGAGACCCCATGGAAAGGGGTCCTGGGGGGGCACCCGGCGGCGTCCGTTTCCCCATCGCTCTCCTCCTCCTCCTCCTCCCTCGGCAGATCCAGCAGTTCTCCAAGAAGGAGATCGAGGACCTCCTGCGCAAGGGGGCCTACGCGGCCATCATGGAGGAGGACGACGAAGGCTCCAAGTTCTGCGAGGAGGACATCGACCAGATCCTGCTGCGCCGCACCACCACCATCACCATCGAGAGCGAGGGGAAGGGCTCCACCTTCGCCAAGGTAACCCTCCACCTTCTCCCGGGTCCCCTCCCCACCGCCCCGCGGTGGTGGGCGAGCACCTCCCCACCCCACCCCACCCACCCGTCGCCCTCCTCCAGGCGAGCTTCGTGGCGTCGGAAAACCGCAGCGACATCGCCTTGGACGACCCCAACTTCTGGCAGAAGTGGGCCAAGAAAGCCGACCTGGACCTGGACCTCCTCAACAGCAAGGTCGGGAGGAGGAGGAGGAGGAGGAGAGGGCGGCGGGGGTGGGGGAGGACCTTCCCGTCACCCTTCCCCGCTTCTCCTCCTCGCCCCAGAACAACCTGGTGATCGACACGCCGCGGGTGCGCAAGCAGACGCGGCACTTCAGCACCCTGCGCGACGACGACCTGGTGGAGTTCTCCGACCTGGAGAGCGAGGACGAGGAGAGGCCCCGCTCCCGGCGCCACGACCGCCACCACCACCACCACCACCACCACCACCACCCCCACCACCACCACCAGCAGCAGCAGCACGCCTTGCACCACCACGCCTACGGCCGCACCGACTGCTTCCGCGTGGAGAAGCACCTCCTGGTCTACGGGTGAGGAGCGGGGAGCGGGGACGTTGTCCCCTCCCACCCCGGGGGGACTTTTGGGGTTGGGGGAGGACGAGGTTCAGGTGGTTTGTGGTGGAAACCACGAGGAGGTGGTCGGAGGGAAGAGCGGGCCTTGGTTTTGGTTCGCCTCTGGTGGCAACCGGGGCTGATGTGGAGGAAAAAAGCCTCCAACTCCTCGGTGGCAACCATGAGTAGAAGCTTGACGTAGGGCAAAACCATCTCCAACTCACTGGTGGCAACCATGAGTAGAAGCTTGATGTAGAGAAAGACCATCTCCAACTCTTTGGTGGCAACCATGAGTAGATGCTTGATGTAGAGGAAAGCCACCTCCAACTCTTTGGTGGCAACCATGAGTAGATACTTGATGTAGAGGAAAGCCACCTCCAACTCTTTGGTGGCAACCATGAGTAGAAGCTTGATGTAGAGAAAAGCCACCTCCAACTCTATGGTGGCAACCATGAGTAGAAGCTTGATGTAGAGCAAAACCATCTCAAGCTCTTCTGTGGTGGCAACCACGAGGAGATGGTTGACGTAGAGAAAGACTATCTCCAACTCTCTGGTGGCAACCATGAGTAGAAGCTTGACGTAGAGAAAGACCAACTCCAACTCTATGGTGGCAACCATGAGTAGAAGCTTGACGTAGAGAAAGACCAACTCCAACTCCTTGGTGGCAACCATGAGTAGAAGCTTGGCATAGAGAAAAACCATCTCAAGCTCTTCTGTGGTGGCAACCATGAGGAGATGGTTGACGTAGAGAAAGACCAACTCCAACTCTTTGGTGGCAACCATGAGTAGTAGCTTGATGTAGAGAAAAGCCACCTCCAACTCCTTGGTGGCAACCATGAGTAGAAGCTTGGCGTAGAGAAAGACCATCTCCAACTCTTTGGTGGCAACCATGCTTGACGTAGGGAAAAAGCACCTCCAGCTCTTCTCTGGTGGCAACCACGAGTAGATGTGTGGTGGCCACGCCGTCTCCATCTCTCTGGTGGCAACCATGAGTAGAAGCTTGATGTAGAGAAAGACCAACTCCAACTCTTTGGTGTCAACCATGCTTGACGTAGGGAAAAACCACCTCCAGCTCTTCTCTGGTGGCCACCACGAGTAGATGCTTGAAGAGTAGAGTAAACCAACTCTTATTTTTGGTTCTTCTCTGGTGTCAACCACGAGTAGATGCTTGACGTGGAGGAAAACCATCTCGAGCTCTTCTCTGGTGGCAACCACGAGTAGAAGCTTGATGTGGAGAAAGACCAACTCCAACTTTCTGGTGTCAACCATGCTTGACGTAGGGAAAAAGCACCTCCAGCTCTTCTCTGGTGGCAACCACGAGTAGATGCGTGGTGGCCACGCCGTCTCCATCTCTCTGGTGGCAACCACGAGTAGAAGCTTGACGTAGAGAAAGACCAACTCCAACTCTTTGATGTCAACCATGCTTGATGTAGGGAAAAACCACCTCCAGCTCTTCTCTGGTGTCAACCACGAGTAGATGCTTGACGTGGAGGAAAACCATCTCGAGCTCTTCTCTGGTGGCAACCACGAGTAGAAGCTTGACGTAGAGAAAGACCATCTCCAACTTTCTGGTGTCAACCATGCCTGACGTAGGGAAAAACCACCTCCAGCTCTTCTCTGGTGGCAGCCACGAGTAGATGCACGGTGGCCAGACCATCTCCATCTCTCTAGTGGCAACCATGAGTAGATTCTTGATGTAGAGAAAGACCAACTCCAACTTTTTGGTGTCAACCATGCCTGACGTAGAGAAAAACCACCTCCAGCTCTTCTCTGGTGGCCACCACGAGTAGATGCTTGAAGAGTAGAGTAAACCAACTCTTATTTTTGGTTCTTCTCTGGTGTCAACCACGAGTAGATGCTTGACGTGGAGGAAAACCATCTCGAGCTCTTCTCTGGTGGCAACCACGAGTAGAAGCTTGATGTGGAGAAAGACCAACTCCAACTTTCTGGTGTCAACCATGCTTGACGTAGGGAAAAAGCACCTCCAGCTCTTCTCTGGTGGCAAGCACGAGTAGATGCGTGGTGGCCACGCCGTCTCCATCTCTCTGGTGGCAACCACGAGTAGAAGCTTGACGTAGAGAAAGACCAACTCCAACTCTTTGATGTCAACCATGCTTGATGTAGGGAAAAACCACCTCCAGCTCTTCTCTGGTGTCAACCACGAGTAGATGCTTGACGTGGAGGAAAACCATCTCGAGCTCTTCTCTGGTGGCAACCACGAGTAGAAGCTTGACGTAGAGAAAGACCATCTCCAACTTTCTGGTGTCAACCATGCCTGACGTAGGGAAAAACCACCTCCAGCTCTTCTCTGGTGGCAGCCACGAGTAGATGCACGGTGGCCAGACCATCTCCATCTCTCTAGTGGCAACCATGAGTAGATTCTTGATGTAGAGAAAGACCAACTCCAACTTTTTGGTGTCAACCATGCCTGACGTAGAGAAAAACCACCTCCAGCTCTTCTCTGGTGGCCACCACGAGTAGATGCTTGAAGAGTAGAGTAAACCAACTCTTACTTTTGGTTCTTCTCTGGTGTCAACCACGAGTAGATGGTTGACGTAGAGAAAAACCATCGCGAGCTCTTCTCTGGTGGCAACCACGAGTAGAAGCTTGACGTAGAGAAAGACCAACTCCAACTTTCTGGTGTCAACCATGCTTGACGGGATGATGGGAGGCGGGGATGCGCCGAGCCGAGGGCCGTATCGGTGACCCCTCGTCCCCCGGCAGCTGGGGCCGGTGGCGGGAGATCCTGTCGCACGGGAGGTTCAAGCGGCGCCTGTCGGAGCGGGACGTGGAGACCATCTGCCGCGCCATCCTGGTCTACTGCCTCCTCCACTACCGGGGCGACGAGAACATCAAGGGCTTCATCTGGGACCTCATCAGCCCCAGCGAGAACGGCAAGGCTAAGGAGCTCCAAAACCACTCGGGTGAGGGGGCTCCCGCAAGCCCCGGGGTGGATGGGGACCCCCCGCCGGGTCCCCCGCTGACGGCCTCCGGTCTTCTCCAGGGCTCTCCATCCCCGTCCCCCGGGGCCGCAAGGGGAAGAAGGTGAAGTCCCAGAGCACCTTCGACGTCCACAAGGCCGAGTGGATCCGCAAGTACAACCCCGACACGCTCTTCCAGGACGAGAGCTACAAGAAGCACCTCAAGCACCAGTGCAACAAGTGAGTGGGGGGTTGGGGGGGGTCACGGGGCGTCACCAGGTCCCCAAAATCCATCCCGCGTCCCCAAAATCCATCCCGCGTCCCCAAAATCCATCTCATGTCCCCCAAATCCATCTGAGGTCCCCCAAATCCATCCCATGTTCCCAAAATCCATCTCACGTCCCCCAAACTCCATCCAAGGTCCTCAAACTCCATCCAAGGTCCTCAAACTCCATCTCACGTCCCCAAAATCCATCTCGCGTCCCCAAAATCCATCTCACGTCCCCAAAATCCATCTCACGTCCCCAAAACCCATCTCGCGTCCCAAAATCCATCCTGCATCCTCCAAATCCATCTGAGGTCCCCAAACTCCATCTGAGGTCCCCCAAATCCATCTCGTGTCCCCCAAATTCATCCCACATCCCAAAATCCGTCTCACGTCCCCAAATCCATCTGAGGTCCCCCAAATCCATCTGAGGTCCCCAAACTCCATCTCACATCCCCAAAATCCATCTCGTGTCCCCAAAATCCATCTCACATCCCCCAAATCCATCCCAGGTCCTCAAAATCCGTCTCGCGTCCTCCAAACCCATCTGAGGTCCCCCAAACCCATCCCACGTCCCCAAAACCCATCCCACCTCCCCCAAATCCATCTCACGTCCCCAAAATCTGTCCCAGGTCCCCAAACCTGTCCCCAAACTCGTCCCGTGTCCCCAGATCTGTCCCCCATCCCCAAATCCATCCGAGGTCCCCGAATCTGTCCCCTGTCCCCGAACCCATTCGAGGTCCCCGAATCCATCCCACGTCCCCAAATCCGTCCCAAGTCCCCAAATCCGAACCCATCTGAGGTCCCCAAATCCATCCCGTGTCCCCAAACCCGTCCCCAAATCCATCCCGTGTCCCCAAACCCGTCCCCAAATCCATCCGAGGTCCCCCAAAATCCATCTGAGGTCCCCCAAAATCCATGCCAGGTCCCCGAATTCATCCGAGGTCCCCAAATCCGTCGCACGTCCCAAAATCCGTCCCAGGTCCCCAAATCCATCCAAGGTCCCCAGTCCCCGAACCCGTCCCTGGTCCTCGAATCCGTCCGAGGTCCCCAAATCCGTCCCGTGGCCCCAAATCCATTCGAGGTCCCCGAATCCGTCCCAGGTCCCCAAATCCGTCCCAGGTCCCCGGTCCCCGAACCCGTCCCTGGTCCTCGAATCTATTTGAGGTCCCCAAATCCATCCTGCGGCCCCAAATCCGTCCCAGGTCCCCAAATCCATCACAGGTCCCCAAATCCATCACAGGTCCCCAAATCCATCCAAGGTCCCCGGTCCTCGAATCCGTCCCTGGTCCCCGAATCCGTCCCGCAGCCCCAAATCCATCCCGCGGCCCCAAATCCATTCGAGGTCCCCAAATCCGTCCCAGGTCCCCAAATCCATCCCACGTCCCGGGTCCCCAAACCCGTCCTGGGTCCCCGAATCCCTCCCGTGGCCCCAAACCCGCCCCCGGTCCCGTTCCTGACACCTTTTTCTCCTCCTTGCCCCCACCAGGGTGCTGCTCCGCGTGCGGATGCTCTACTACCTGCGGCAGGAGGTGATCGGGGACCAGGCGGAGAAGGTGCTGGCGGGGGCCATGGCCAGGTGAGGGCCCCGCACCTCGTGGACCCATTTTGGGGTGCTCCAGACCCATTTTGGGGTTCTACAGACCCATTTTGGGGTGTTCCAGATACATTTTGAGTGCCCTGGACCCATTTTGGGGTGCTCTAGACCCATTCTGGGTTCTTTGGGGTTCTCCAGACCCACTTTGAGGTTCTCCAGACCCATTTTGGGGTTTTCCAGACCCATTTTGGGGTGTTCCAGACCCATTTTTGAGTGCCCTAGACCCATTTTGGGGTTCTCCAGACCCACTTTGGGGTTCTCCAGACCCATTTTGGGGTTTTCCGGATCCATTTTGGGGTGCTCCAGACCCATTATGGGGTTCTTTGGGGTTCTCCAGACTCATTTTGGGGTTCTCCACACCCACTTTGAGGTTCTTCAGGCCCACTTTGGGGTGCTCCAGACCCATTTTGGGGTTTTCCGGACCTGTTTTGGGGTGTTCCAGGCCCATTTTTGAGTGCCCTGGACCCATTTTGGGGGGCTCCAGACCCATTATGGGGTTCTTTGGGGTTCTCCAGCCCCACTTTGAGGTTCTCCAGACCCATTTTGGGTTCTTTGGGGTGCTCCAGACCTACTTTGAGGTTCTCCAGACCCAATCTGAGGTGCTCCAGCCCCATTTTGGGGTGTCCCAGACCCATTTTGTGTATCTTTGGGGTGCTCCAGGACCGTTTTGAGGTTCTCCAGCCCCACTTTGAGGTTCTCCAACCCCATTTTGAGGTTCTTTGAGGTGCTCCAGCCCCACTTTGAGGTTCTTTGAGGTTCTCCAGCCCCACTTTGAGGTTCTCCAACTCCATTTTGAGGTTCTTTGAGGTTCTCTAGCCCCACGTTGAGGTTCTCCAACCCCATTTTGAGGTTCTTTGAGGTTCTCCAACCCCATTTTGAGGTCCTTTGAGGTTCTCCAGCCCCATTTTGAGGTTCTTTGAGGTGCTCCAACCCCACTTTGAGGTTCTTTGAGGTACTCCAGCCCCACTTTGAGGTTCCCCAACCCCAATTCATGACCGTTCCTGGAGCCCCAGCCCCATTTTGGGGGTTCCCCGTCCCCGTTTTGGGGTCCTCTGGCTTCCCGAGCCCCCCCCGCTTCTACCCCGCAGCGAGATCGACATCTGGTTCCCGCTGGTGGAGCAGCTGGAGGTGCCGACCGCCTGGTGGGACGCTGAGGCCGACAAATCCCTCCTCATCGGCGTCTTCAAGCACGGTGCGTACTTCTCAGGCCGGGCGCTGAGGTTTCGGGGCGAAATCCGAAGGATTTGGGTCGCCGACAGTCTTCCTCGCCCCTTTTTTTTGGCTTTGTAGGGTACGAGAAGTACAACACCATGCGGGCCGACCCCGCGCTCTGCTTCCTGGAGAAGGCCGGCCGCCCCGACGAGAAGGCGATCGCTGCCGAGCAGCGCCTGGACGTCGGGGAAGGGTGAGACCCCGGGGGTGTCCCCGAAACCCCGACGGTGTCCCCAAAATCCCGACGGTGTCCCCAAAACCCCAACTTTGTCCCCAAAACCCCAACGGTGTCCCCAAAACCCAGACGGTGTCTCCAAAACCCCAACGGTGTCCCCAAGACCCCAACAATGTCCTCAAAACCCCAGCGATGTCCCCGAAACCCCGACGGTGTCCCCAAAACCCCAACTTAGTCCCCAAAACCCCGAGGGTGTCCCCAAAACCCCAACGATTTCCCCAAGACCCCAACAATGTCCCCAAGACCCCAACAGTGTCCCCGAAACCCCAACAGTGTCCCCAAAACCCAGACGACGTCCCCAAAACCCCCCAACAATGACACCAAGACCCCAACAATGTCCCAAAGCCCCCAACAATGCCCCCAAGAGTGTCCCCAAGACCCCAGCGATGTCCCCAAGACCCCGATGACGTCCCCAAAGCCCCCAACAATGTCCCCAAGAGTGTCCCCAGGCCCCCAACGATGTCCCAAAGCCCCCAACAGTGCCCCCAAGAGTGTCCCCAAGACCCCAACAATGTCCCAAAGAGTGTCCCCAAGCCCTCAAGGATGTCCCCAAGACCCCAAGAGTGTCCCCAAGCCCCCAACGATGTCCCCAAGACCCCAAGAGTGTCCCCAAGACCCCAACGATGTCCCAAAGAGTGTCCCCAAGCCCTCAAGGATGTCCCAAAGCCCCCAACGATGTCCCCAAGGATGTCCCCAAAGACCCCAACGATGTCCCCAAGCGCCCATCAATGTCCCCAAGACCCCAAGAGTGTCCCCAAGAATGTCCCCAGGCCCCCAACGATGTCCCCAAGACCCCAACGATGTCCCAAAGCCCCCGACAATGCCCCCAAGAGTGTCCCCAAGACCCCAACGATGTCCCAAAGAGTGTCCCCAAGCCCTCAAGGATGTCCCCAAGACCCCGAGGGTGTCCCCAAGCCCCCGAGGATGTCCCCAAGCCCCCGAGGGTGCCCCCGCCGGGTGCCGGTGATGACTGTGCCATGCTAATACCGACGGGCGGTGGCCCGGCTGAGTTCAACGTCTTCTCGGGATGGTCTGAGGCACCCCGGGGGAGGTCGTGGTGGCATCTCGGGGGGCTTCCAGGGGGGGCGGGGGGCTTCCAGGGGGTGCGGGGGGCTTCCAAGGGGGTGGGGGCTCACGGTTGTCCCCTCTGTCCCCACCCCCAGCGTGGATTTCGACAAGGACTGCGAGGACCCCGAGTACAAGCCCCTGCCGGGGACGGCGAAGGAGGTGGACGAGGAGGTGAGCCGGGGGTGGAGACCCCCCCCCCCCCCCAAAATTTGGGGGTCTTGGGGGCACGAGAAGGTCCCCATGGTCCCCCCCTTTTTTGTCCCCGCAGAGCGACCCCCTGATGCTGCTGGACGAGGAGATCTCGGTGGTGGACGGGGACGAAGGTAACCACGATGTCCTGGAGGCGTCCCCAGCCCCACGGGGGTGTCCCCAACCCCAGGGAGGCGTCCCCAACCCCATGGAGATGTCCCCAACCCCTTTATCCTAACGAAGAACCCTACCACAATGGGATTGAGATGTCCCCAACCCCATTGTCCCCATGAAGAACCCAACCACGACGTCGTGGAGGTGTCCACCATGCCCGTGGCACCCAACGGGTGCTTGTAGGACCCCGTGGAGCTGTCCCCAGCCCCGTGGAGGTGTCCCCAACCCCTTTATCCCCACAAAGAACCCTACCGCGATGGGTTTGAGATGTCCCCAACCCCTTTATGACCACGAAGAACCCAACCAGGACGTCGTGGAGATGTCCACCATGCCCGTGGCACCCAACGGGTGCTTGTAGGACCCCGTGGAGGTGTCTCCAACCCCATGGAGGTGTCTCCAACCCCATGGAGGTGTCCCCAACCCCTTTATCCCCACGAAGAACCCTACCGCGATGGGATTGAGATGTCCCCAACCCCTTTATGACCACGAAGAACCCAACCACGACGTCGTGGAGGTGTCCACCATGCCCGTGGCACCCAACGGGTGCTTGTAGGACCCCGTGGAGGTGTCCCCAACCCCCCGGAGATGTCCCCAACCCCATGGAGATGTCCCCAACCCCTTTATGCCCATGAAGAATCCCACCACGATGGGATTGAGATGTCCCCAACCCCATTGTCCCCATGAAGAACCCAACCACGACGTCGTGGAGATGTCCACCATGCCCGTGGCACCCAACGGGTGCTTGTAGGACCCCGTGGAGGTGTCCCCAACCCCATGGAGGTGTCCCCAACCCCATGGAGATGTCCCCAACCCGTTTATCCCCATGAAGAACCCAACCACAACGTCACGGAGACGTCCACCATGCCCGCGGCACCCAACGGGTGCGTGTAGGACCTCATGGAGATGTCTCCTCCGCCAGGTCCTCCGGGACAGCCGCCGGCGTGGCCGGCGGGCTCGGTGCTGACGGCCCGGCTGCGACGCTTGGTGGCCGCGTGCCAACGCTCGTGCCAACGCCAGCGCCTACGGGCCGAGGCAGCCGCCCGGGGCGAGCGGCGCCGGCGACGCTGCGAGGCCGCCTGCAAGCTCAAGGAGATGGCGCGGCGACAGAAACAGCAACGGTACGGGGGGGCCTGGGGGGCCGGGGGGGTGGCCGGTAGGTTTTGGGGGTTCTCGGGGGTCATATTTGAGGTTCTGGGGGTGGTGGGACCCCATACATGGGGTTTTTGTGGTGGTGGGACCCATAAATTTTGGTTTTGGGGGTTCTCGGGGGTCATATTTGAGGTTCTGGGGGCGGTGGGACCCCATACGTTGGGTTTTTGGGGTTCTGTAGGCATCTGCACGGGGTTTTGAGGGTGCTAGGAGACACTTAGTAGGGTTTTCGGGGTGTTGGGATCGATAAGTTGGGTTTTGGGGGTTCTCGGAGGTCATATTTTAGGTTCTGGGGGCAGTGGGACCCCATACATGGGGTTTTTGGGGTTCTGTAGGCATCTGCATGGGGTTTTGAGGGTGCTAGGAGACACTTAGTAGGGTTTTTGGGGTGTTGGGATCGATAAGTTGGGTTTTGGGGGTTCTCAGAGGTCATATTTGAGGTTCTGGGGGTGGTGGGACCCATAAACTTTGGTTTGGCGGGTTTTTGGGGGTCATATTTGAGGTTCTGGGGGTGGTGGGACCCCATGATTTGGGTTTTTGGGGTGCTAGGAGACAGTTAATGGGGTTTTTGGGGTGTTAGGATCCATAAGTTTGGCTTTTGTGAGTTCTTGGAGGTCATACGTGAGGTTCTGGGGGTGTTGGGACCCCATACATTGGGTTTTTGGGGTGCTGTAGGCATCTCCATGGGGTTTTGAGGGCAGTGGGACACCATAGTAAAGGTTTTTGGGGTGTTGGGATCCCCTTTGAGGTTTTTTGGGGGGTTCCAGGACCCCACACATGGGGTTTTTTGAACCCACACCTGAATTTTCGGGATGTCGCGACCCCCCCTTTGATCCCCACGTCCGTTTCGGGGTCCCACCACAAGCTCCTTGCCCCCCCCCAGGTGGACGCGGCGGGAGCAGGCCGACTTCTACCGGGTGGTGTCCACTTTCGGGGTGGAGTTCGACCCCGAGACCCGTCGCTTCCGCTGGGGTCGCTTCCGCGCCCTGGCCCGGCTGGAGCGCAAGACGGACGAGAGCTTGGCCAAGTTCTTCCACGGCTTCGTGGCCATGTGCCGGCAGGTCTGCCGCCTGCCGCCGGCGCCCGGGGACGGTGAGGAGATGGGGGCGCGGCCCCCTCGGGGGGTCCCCTGGGTTGGGGCGGAGGGGACGGGTGGGGGTGGCGGGGACGTCCCCGTGGGCGTGGAGAACGTCTTGAGAAGGTGGCGGCGGGGTTTCCGATGAGGTCGTTGGGTTGGGGTCATCTCCATGGCCATGGGGGACATCTTCATGGCCATGGAGGACATCTCCAACCCATAGGGATGGGGTTCCTGTTGAGGTCGTTGGGTTGGGGTCATCTTCGTGGTCGTGGAGAACATCTCCAGAAGGTAGCGATGGGGTTTCCGGTGAGGTCGTTGGGTTGGGGACATCTCCACGGCCATGGGGGACATCTTCAAGGTCATGGAGAACATCTCCAGGAGGTAGTGATGGGGTTTCCGGTGAGGTCGTTGGGTTGGGGTCATCTCCATGGCCATGGGGGACATCTTCGTGGCCATGGAGAACATCTCCAGAAGGTAGCGATGGGGTTTCCAAGGAGGTCGTCGGGTTGGGGTCATCTCCATGGCCATGGAGGACATCTTGAGAAGGTAGCGATGGGGTTTCCGATGAGGTCGTTGGGTTGGGGTCATCTCCATGGCCATGGGGGACATCTCCAACCCCATAAATATGGATGTCCTAAAGGGGACAATGGGTTGGGGACATCTTCATGGCCATGGAGGACGTCTCCAACCCATAGGGATGGGGTTTCCGGTGAGGTCGTTGGGTTGGGGTCATCTCCATGGCCATGGAGGACATCTCCAACCCCATAAATCTGGATGTCCTAAAGGGGACAATGGGTTGGGGACATCTCCATGGCCATGGGGGACATCTCCAACCCGTTAGGATGGGGTTTCCAAGGAGGTCGTTGGGTTGGGGTAATCTCCATGGCCATGGGGGACATCTTCATGGCCATGGAGGACGTCTCCAACCCATAGGGATGGGGTTCCTGTTGAGGTCATTGGGTTGGGGTCATCTTCATGGCCATGGAGGCCATGGGGCCAAGAGGTTGAGGCCATCTCCACAGGGATGGAGGCCATGGGGACGAGTTGAGGCCACCTCCATGGGGACGGAGGCCATGGGGATGTAGAGGTTGAGGCCATCTCCATGGGCATGGGGCCAAGAGGTTGAGGCCATCTCCATGAGGATGGAGGCCATGAGGACGAGTTGAGGCCACCTCCATGGGGATGGAGGCCATGGGGATGTAGAGGTTGAGGCCACCTCCATGGGCACGGGGCCAAGAGGTTGAGGCCACCTCCATGGGGACGGAGGCCATGGGGATGTAGAGGTTGAGGCCACCTCCATGGGCGTGGGGCCAAGAGGTTGAGGCCATCTCCATGGGGATGGAGGCCATGGGGATGAGTTGAGGCCACCTCCAGGAGGACGGAGTCCATGGGGACAAGAGGTTGAGGCCACCTCCATGGGGACGGAGGCCATGGGGATGTAGAGGTTGAGGCCACCTCCATGGGCACGGGGCCAAGAGGTTGAGGCCATCTCCACGGGGATGGAGGCCATGGGGACGAGTTGAGGCCATCTCCATGGGGACGGAGGCCATGGGGATGTAGAGGTTGAGGCCACCTCCATGGGGATGGAGGCCATGGGGCCAAGAGGTTGAGGTCATCTCCATGGGGATGGAGGCCATGGGGATGTAGAGGTTGAGGCCACCTCCACAGGGATGGAGGCCATGGGGCCAAGAAGTTGAGGCCATCTCCATGGGGATGGAGGCCATGGGGATGTAGAGGTTGAGGCCATCTCCACGGGGATGGGGCCAAGAGGTTGAGGCCACCTCCAGGGGCATTGAGGCCATGGGGATGAGTTGAGGCCACCTCCAGGAGGACGGAGTCCATGGGGACAAGAGGTTGAGGCCACCTCCATGGGGACGGAGGCCATGGGGATGTAGAGGTTGAGGCCACCTCCATGGGCACAGGGCCAAGAGGTTGAGGCCATCTCCACGGGGATGGAGGCCATGGGGACGAGTTGAGGCCACCTCCAGGAGGACGGAGGCCATGGGGCCAAGAGGTTGAGGCCACCTGCACAGGGATGGAGGCCATGGGGCCAAGAGGTTGAGGCCACCTCCACGGGGACGGAGGCCATGGGGGTGTAGAGGTTGAGGCCACCTCCATGGGCACGGGGCCAAGAGGTTGAGGCCACCTCCACGCCGGGTGGAGGCCGCCTCCAACCCCCCGGTCACGAGGCCTCCGAACGAGGCCGAGACCTCGAGGCCACCCCCCGGGGGGGAGGACGGAGGCCACCTCCGCCCCGCGGAGGCCGCCTCGCTGACGCTTCCCCCCCCCTTACCAGAGCCCCCGGACCCCTCGGTCCCCGTCACCCCCGTCTCGGCCGAGCGGGCCTCCCGCAGCCTCCGCCGCCTGGCCCTCCTGCGGCGCCTCCGCGAGCAGGTCCTGCGCCACCCGCTGCTCCCCGCCCGCCTGGCCCTGTGTCCCCAGCCGGGCCCCGAGCTCCCCGCCTGGTGGCAGCGGGGCCGGCACGACGGCGAGCTCCTGCGCGGGGCCGCCCGCCACGGCCTTGCCCGCCCGGAGGCCGCCATCATCGGAGACCCGGACTTCTCCTTCCTGGCCTCCCGCTGCCGCTTCCTCCGCGCCCAGGGCGGAGGCGGAGGCGGCGCCGGGGGAGCCCCGCCGGGGACGTCGGGGGGGATGTCGGGAGGCCCGGCCCCGGCCCCGGCGGGCGAAGAGGACGAGGACTCGGAGCTGGAGCTCGGCAAGCTCTCGGCCTCCGCCTCCGAGTCGTCCTCCGGGGAAGAGGACAGCGACGAGGAGAGGGGTGAGACGGGCCTCTTTTTTTTTTTTTGGGGGGTGGGGGGACATTTGGGGACACCCCCGACCGCTTTTAGGGGACCGCCGCCATTTACGGGACCCCAAATTTCTTTAGGGCCTCCCAGTTCCTTGTAGAACATCGGATTTTGTAGAGGCCGCCTCTTTTCGTGGAGGACGTTTGTTTTCTGTAGGGTCTCCCGACCTTTGTAGGGCCTCCTATTTTTGTAGGACCCCCCCACGTTTTATTTTGGGGACCCCCCCGAATCTTTTAGGACCCCCTATTTTCTTCTAGGACCCCCCAAATTCTTGTAGGACCCCAAAATTCTTGTAGGGCCTCCCAGTTTTGTGTAGAACATCGAATTTTGTAGAGGCCGCCTCTTTTCTTGGAGGATGTTTGTTTTTTGTAGGGCCTCCTATTTTTGTGGAACCCCCCCCGTTTTATTTTGGGGACCCCCCCGAATCTTTTAGGACCCCCAAAATTCTTCTAGGACCCCCAATTTTCTTGTAGGACCCCCACATTCTTGTAGGGCCTCCTGGTTTTGTGTAGAACGTCGGATTTTGTAGAGGCCGCCTCTTCTTGGAGGACGTTTGTTTTTTGTAGGGCCTCCTATTTTTGTAGGACCCCCCCGTTTTATTTCGGGGACCCCCAATTTTCTTGTAGGACCCCCCAAATTCTTGTAGGACCCCAAATTTCTGGTAGGGCCTCCCAATTCCTTGTAGAACGTCGAATTTTGTAGAGGCCGCCTCTTTTCTTGGAGGACGTTTGTTTTCTGTAGGGTCTCCCGACCTTTGTAGGGCCTCCTATTTTTGTAGGACCCCCCCGAAGCTTTTAGGACCCCCCAAATTCTTGTAGGACCCCAAATTTCTTGTAGGGCCTCCCAATTTCGTGTAGAACATCGAATTTTGTAGAGGCCACCTCTTTTCGTGGAGGACGTTTGTTTTCTGTAGGGTCTCCCGACCTTTGTAGGGCCTCCTATTTTTGTAGGACCCCCCCGTTTTATTTTGGTGACCCCCCCGATTCTTTTAGGACCCCCAAAATTCTCGTAGGACCCCAAATTTCTTGTAGGGCCTCCCAATTTCGTGTAGAACATCGAATTTTGTAGAGACCGCCTCTTCCTGGAGGACGTTTGTTTTCTGTAGGGCCTCCTATTTTTGTGGGACCCCCCCGTTTTATTTTGGGGACCCCCCCCGAAGCTTCTAGGACCCCCAAAATTCTTCTAGGACCCCCAATTTTCTCGTAGGACCCCAAATTTCTTGTAGGGTCTCCCAATTCCTTGTAGAACATCGAATTTTGTAGAGACCGCCTCTTCCTGGAGGACGTTTGTTTTTTGTAGGACCTCCTATTTTTGTGGAACCCCCCCGTTTTATTTTGGGGACCCCCCCGAAGCTTCTAGGACCCCCAAAATTCTTCTAGGACCCCCAATTTTCTCGTAGAACCCCAAATTTCTTGTAGGGCCTCCCAATTCCTTGTAGAACATCGAATTTTGTAGAGGCCGCCTCTTTTCGTGGAGGACGTTTGTTTTCTGTAGGGTCTCCCGACCTTTGTAGGGCCTCCTATTTTTGTAGGACCCCCCCAAGTTTTATTTCGGGGACCCCCCCAAATCTTTTAGGACCCCCAATTTTCTCGTAGGACCCCAAATTTCTTGTAGGGCCTCCCAATTTCGTGTAGAACATCGAATTTTGTAGAGGCCGCCTCTTTTCGTGGAGGACATTTGTTTTCTGTAGGGCCGCCTGTTTTTGTAGGACCCCCCCCCATTTTATTTTGGGGCCCCCCCCGATTCTTTTAGGACCCCCAATTTTCTCATAGGACCCCCAAATTTCCTCTAAACCCCCCCAAATTTCTTCCAGAACCTCCCAAATTTTCGGAGGCCACCTCCTTTTTTCGGCCTCCAACCCTTGTAGGACCTCCAATTTTCGTAGGACCCCCCCTTTTTTTTTCAAGGACCCCCCAATTAATTTTGGGGACCCCCCCAAATTTTCTAAGACCCCCAAATTTCCTCCAAAACCCCCCAAATTTCTTCCAGAACCTCCCAAATTTTCGGAGGCCACCTCCTTTTTTCGGCCTCCAACCCTTGTAGGACCTCCAATTTTCATAGGACCCCCCCTTTTTTTTTCGGGACCCCCCAATTTATTTTGGGGACCCCCCAATTCTTTTAGGACCCCCAATTTTCTCATAGGACCCCAAATTTCCTCTTAGACCCCCCAAATTTTTGCAGAACCTCCCAAATTTTCAGAGGCCACCTCCTTTTTTCGGCCTCCAACCCTTGTAGGACCTCCTGTTTTCGTAGGACCCCCCCCTTTTTCTTTCGGGACCCCCCCTATTTATTTTGGGGACCCCCCCAATTCTTTTAGGAGCCCCAATTTTCTCATAGGACCCCCAAATTTCCTCCAAAACCCCCCAAATTTCTTCCAGAACCTCCCAAATTTTCGGAGGCCACCTCCTTTTTTCGGCCTCCAAACCCTTGTAGGACCTCCAATTTTTTCGGGACCCCCCCTTTTTTTTTCCGGACCCCCCCCCCCCCCCCAATTAATTTCGGGGACCCCTCCCCTCCCCCCCCCAGGTCCGGAGCCTTCCTGCGGGGGCGCCAAGCTGTCGGAGGACGAGGAGGACGAGGACGAGGAGGAGGAGGAGGAGGACGAAGACGAGGACGAGGACGAGGAGGACGAGTCCCCCCCGCCCCCCCACGGCGCCGCCGCCCCCCCGGGACCCCCCCGGCACCTCCACGAGTGGCCCAAGGTAACCCCCCCCCCCCAAAAAAAAATTGGGGGGACCCCAAAATATTTTGGGGTCAAATCCGCAGGTTTCGGTAAATTTTCGGTGCCCCCCCTCATTTTTTTGCAGTTTCCCCTCGTTTTTTGAGGGCCCCCCCCCATTTTTTAAGGTTTCCCCTCAATTTTTGGGAGGCCCCCCCCATTTTTTTTACCTCCCCTCCAATTTTTTGGGGTGCCCCCCCCGAATTTTTAGGGCACGCCAAAATTTTGGGAACCCCTTTTTTTGCCTAATTTTTGTTTTTTTTCCCCCAATTTTTAGTTTTCTCCCCATTTTGTTGTTGCCCCCCAAATTTTTGGGGTATCCCCCTAACTTTTTGCTGCCCCCCCCCCCCCCCCGATTTTGGACACCCCTAAATTTGGGTGCCCCCAAATTTTTGTATTTTCCCTCCAAATTTTTGTATTTTCTCTCCAAATTTTTGTATTTTCCCTCCAAATTTTTGAATTTTCCCCCAAATTTTCTGAATTTCCCCCAAATTTCTGTATTACCCCAAAAATTTTATATATTTCCTCCCAAATTTCTGTATTTTCCCCACAAATTTTTCTATTTCCCCCCATTTTTTCAATTTTCCCCCCAATTTTTGTATTTCTCTCGTTTTTCCAATTTTCCCTTTTTTTGTATTCCCAATTTTTAATTTTTCCCCCAATTTTTTTAAAATTTCCCCCCAATTTTTTAAAATGTCTTTAAAAAAAATCCCCCATTTTTTTTAAATGTCCCCCAAAAGTTTTATATTTCCTCTTAATTTTTGTAATTTCCCACCTAATTTTTGTAGTTTTCCTTCTTTTTTGTATTCCCTCAATTTTTATAATTTTTCCCAAATTTTCACCATTTTCCCTCCGCATTTTGTATTTCTCCCCCAATTTTTATGTTCTCTCCTATTTTTATGCCCCCCTCCATTTTATTGCAATTTCTCTCCAAAATTTTATCCATTTTCCCCCAAATTTTGTATTTCCCTCCAATTTTTGTAATTTTCTTCCAAAATTTTAGATTTCCTCCTCAATTTTTCCATATTTACCCCCCAATTTTTCTAATTTCCCCCTAATTTTTG
>NC_139755.1:628435-656642 GCF_964211835.1 Anser anser
TCTGGAAGGTTCTGTGGGGGGTGGGGGGGGTTCGGGGCTTTGGGGAGGGGGCTTAGAGGGGTTATTGGGGGATTTGGGGGGCGTTGGGGGAGTTTAGGGGGATTTGGGGTTTTGTTTGGGGTTGGGGGGGGATCTGGGGGGTTATTGGGGGATTTGGGGGGGTTACGAGGGGAGTTTGGGGCTTTGCTGGGGATTTAGGGGGGTTATGGGGTGCCTTGGGGCTTTATTTGGGGCTTTGGGGGGAAGTTGGGGGGTTATGAGGGGTTGGGGGGGATTTGGGGGGAATTACGAGGGTTTAGGGGGGATTTGAGGGGGATTTGGGGCTTTATTGGGGGTTTGGGGGGCCGTAGAGGCGTTACTGAGGGATTTGCGGGGGTTATGGGGGGGATTTGGGGCTTTATTTGGGGTTTAAGGGGGGCTCAGGGCCTTTATTGGAGGGTTTGGGGGGGATTTGGGGACTTATTGGGGATTTGGGGGTGTCTTTGTGGGGTTACGGGGGTTTTAGAGGCGTTATTGGGGGGATTTGGGGGTTTTATTGGGGATTTGGGGGGGGTTTTGAGGGATTATGAGGGGTTTGGGGGGGATTTAGGGGAGAATTGGGGCTTTATTTGGGATTTGGGGGGGCTTAGAGGCGTTATTGACGGATTTGGGGGGGTTGTGGGGGAGATTTGGGGATTTATTGGGGATTTTGCGGGGTCTTTGAGGCGTTATGAGGGGTTGGGGGGGATTTACAGGGGATTTGGGGGCTTTATTTCGGGTTTGGGGTGGGCTTTGAGGGGTTTATGGGGTGCTCAGGAGCTTTATTGGGGTATTTGGGGGGGGATTTAGGGTTTTATTGGGGATTTCGGGGGGCTATGGGGGGGATTTGGGGCTTTATTTGGTGTTTAGGGGGGCTTAGAAGGATTTGAGGGGGCTTAGGGCAGGCTCAGAGGCTTTATTGGGGGATTTGGGGTGGATTTGGGGCTTTATTTGGGGTTTGGGGTGGCCTTTGAGGAGTTTAGGGGAGGCTCGGGGGCTTTACAGGGGGATTTGGGGTGGATTTGGGGTTTTATTTGGGGTTTCGGGGGGCTCAGAGGCGTTATTGCGGAATTTGGGAGGGTTATGGGGGGGGATTGGGGATTTATTTGGGATTTGGGGGGGCTTTAAGGGGTTATTTGGGGATTTGGGGGGGATTTAGGGGGTATTTGGGGTTTTATTGGGGATTTGGGGGGGATTAGAGAGATTTGAGGGGGGTTTGGAGGGCTCCAGAGGCTTTATTGGGGATTTGGGGTGGATTTGGGGCTTTATTTGGGGTTTCGGGGGGGGGCTTAAAGATGTTATTGGGGGATTTGCGGGGGTTGTGGGGGGATTTGGGGGTTTATTTGGGGTTTGGAGGGGTCTTTGTAGGATTTTGGGAGGGATTTGGGGCTTTTGCAGGGGGCTTGGGGGGTCCCTGAAAGTTTATTGGGGGATTTAGGGAGATTTTGGGGGCTTTAGGGGGCTCAGGGGCTTTATTGGGGGATTTGGGGGGGTTTTGGGGGGCTTGAGGGGGATTTGGGGTTTATTGGGGTTTTTGGGGTGGTCTTTTGGGAGGTTTGGGGGCGATTCGGGGTTTTATTGGGGGTTTTGGGGGGCTCAGAGACGTTTTGGGGGGATTTTGGCGGGTCTGGAGGTCTTGTGAGGGGACTTTTGGGCTCTGTAGGATTTTGGGGTCCTCCGGGGGGGTCTGTAGGATTTCGGGGCACCCACGGAGGGGGTCCCCGCCCCCAAATCTCTCCCCCTTCCCCCCCCCCCTCCCCCCCCAGAAAGGCGAGGAGGAGTTCGGGGCCGTCGACGCCATCGTGGTGTCGGTGGGGGTGGACGAGGAGATCGTCTACGCCAAGTCCACCGCCCTCCAGGTGAGCCCCCCCGGGGACCCTTTTTGGGGTCACTTCGACCTTTTTTGGGGTCTCGGAACCCCCCAAAAAACCCTAAAACGCCCCCCCCAGACCTGGCTTTTTGGGTACGAGCTGACCGACACCATCATGGCCTTCTGCGAGGACAAGATCCTCTTCATGGCCAGCAAGAAGAAGGTGGAGTTCCTCAAGCAGGTGGCCACCGGCAAGGGGGGGGACAACGCCAACGGGGTCCCCGCCATCACCCTGCTGGTGCGGGAGAAGGTGAGGGGGGCGAGCGGGGGCGGGGTTGTGGGGTTTTGGGGGTCTGGGGGGGAAGAGGTGGGCGGCGGGAGGCGGGGTGTTGAGGTGGGGACGTGGTTTTGGGGTCTCGGGGGGTAGAAATGGGCGTTGGGAGGCGAGATGTTGAGGTGGGGACGTGGTTTTGGGGTCTTGGGGGATGGAAATGGGCGTTGGGATGGCCAAGGTTGAGGTGGGGACGTGGTTTTGGGGTCTTGGGGGTGGAAATTGGTGTTGGGATGGCCAAGGTTGAGGTGGGGACGTGGTTTTGGGGTCTTGGGGGGTGGAAATGGGCGTTGGGATGGCCAAGGTTGAGGTGGGGACGTGGTTTTGGGGTCTTGGGGGATGGAAATGGGCGTTGGGATGGCCAAGGTTGAGGTGGGGACGTGGTTTTGGGGTCTTGGGGGTGGAAATTGGTGTTGGGATGGCCAAGGTTGAGGTGGGGACGTGGTTTTGGGGTCTTGGGGGGTGGAAATGGGCGTTGGGATGGCCAAGGTTGAGGTGGGGACGTGGTTTTGGGGTCTTGGGGGATGGAAATGGGCGTTGGGATGGCCAAGGTTGAGGTGGGGACGTGGTTTTGGGGTCTCGGCGGGTGGAAATGGACGTTGGGATGGCCAGAGTTGAGGTGGGGATGTGGTTTTGGGGTCTCGGGGGGGTAGAAACGGGCGTTGGGATGACCAAGGTTGAGGTGGGGACGTGGTTTTGGGGTCGTGGGGGTAGAAATGGGCGTTGGGATGGCCCAAGGTTGAGGTGGGGACGTGGTTTTGGGGTCTTGGGGGGTGGAAATGGGCGTTGGGATGGCCAAGGTGAGGTGGGGACGTGGTTTTGGGGTCTTGGGGGATGGAAATGGGCGTTGGGATGGCCAAGGTTGAGGTGGGGACGTGGTTTTGGGGTCTCGGCGGGTGGAAATGGACGTTGGGATGGCCAGAGTTGAGGTGGGGATGTGGTTTTGGGGTCTCGGGGGGGTAGAAACGGGCGTTGGGATGACCAAGGTTGAGGTGGGGACGTGGTTTTGGGGTCGTGGGGGTAGAAATGGGCGTTGGGATGGCCAAGGTTGAGGTGGGGACGTGGTTTTGGGGTCTTGGGGGGTGGAAACGGGCGTTGGGACCCCAATTTTGAGGTGGGGACGCGGTTTTGGGGTTTTGGGGAGTAGAAATGGGCGTTGGGATGACCAAGGTTGAGGTGGGGACGTGGTTTTGGGGTCTTGGGGGGTAGAAACGGGCATTGGGACCCCAATTTTGAGGTGGGGACGTGGTTTCGGGGTTTTGGGGAGTAGAAATGGGCGTTGGGATGACCAAGGTTGAGGTGGGGACGTGCTTTTGGGGTCCCACCACCCTGACGGAGACGCCGCGTCCTCCAGCGTCTAGGTGGGGACGTGGTTTTGGGGTCCCACCACCTCGAGGTGATGCCCGGCGGTGGACGCCGGGGGACGGGAGGGCAGCTTCTGGCGCTTTTAACCGTTTCTCTTCGTTTTCGGCCCAGAACGAGAGCAATAAGGCCAACTTCGAGAAGATGGTGGAGGCCCTGAAGGCCAGCAAGGGCGGCAAGCGCATCGGGGTCTTCAGCAAGGACAAGTTCCCCGGCGACTTCATGAGGAGCTGGAACGACTGCCTGGGCAAGGAGGGCTTCGAGAAGGTTCGAGAAGGTTTCTCCCCACCCCCGCGTGGCCCCCCCGGGGGGGGAGGGGCTCGTCGTCACCCCGATGTCCCCCTCCACCCCAGGTGGACATCAGCGCCGTGGTGGCCTACACCATGGCGGCCAAGGAGGACGGCGAGCTGCAGCTGATGCGCAAGGCGGCCGCCATCACCTCCGAGGTCTTCTCCAAGTTCTTCAAGGAGCGGGTGATGGAGATCGTGGACGCCGACGAGGTTTGGGGGGGGGGGGGGACACGCGGGGGGTGGGGGTGGGGCGGCGGCGAGGGGACACGAGGCCACCGCCGCCGCCGCGTCCCTCCCCGCAGAAGGTGCGGCACAGCAAGCTGGCCGAGTCGGTGGAGAAGGCCATCGAGGAGAAGAAGTACCTGGCGGGGGCCGACCCGTCCACCGTGGAGATGTGCTACCCCCCCATCATCCAGAGCGGCGGCAACTACAACCTCAAGTTCAGCGTGGTCAGGTGGGCCGGCCCCAAAAGTCGTCCCCCCCCAAAAAAACTTCTTCTCCCCGAGATTGGGCCCCAAAACCGTCCCCGTCCCGAGGCTGGTGGCATCTGGGGGGGCTTTGGTGCAAGGGTTCCATCATGGTGGCATCTGGGGGGGGCTTCAGTGCAAGGGTTGCGGCGTGGTGGCATCTGAGGGGGCTTAGGTGCAAGGGTTCCATCATGGTGGCATCTAAGGGGGCTTCGCCAGGGCATCTAAGGGGGCTTCGGTGCAAGGGTTCCATCATGGTGGCATCTAAGGGGGCTTCGGCGTTGGGGTTCCATCGTGGTGGCATCTGAGCGGGCTTCGGTGTTGGGGTTCCATCGTGGTGGCATCTGAGGGGGCTTCGGTGTTGGGGTTCCATCGTGGTGGCATCTAAGGGGGCTTCGGTGTTGGGGTTCCATGGTGGTGGCATCTAAGGGGGCTTTGCCGTTGGGGTTCCATCATGGTGGCATCTAAGGGGGCTTTGCCATTGGGGTTCCATCATGGTGGCATCTAAGGGGGCTTCGCCGTTGGGGTTCCATGGTGGTGGCATCTAAGGGGGCTTCGCCGTTGGGGTTCCATGGTGGTGGCATCTAAGGGGGCTTCGCTGTTGGGGTTCCATCGTGGTGGCATCTAAGGGGGCTTCGCCGTTGGGATTCCATGGTGGTGGCATCTAAGGGGGCTTTGCCGCCGGGCTTCGCGTTCCACCGTGAAGACCTCAGGGAGGGTTTTGGAGAATCTCAAGGGGGTTTGGGGTCGGGGAGGGCGTCATTGTCCCCCCGCTGTCCCCCCCCCAGTGACAAGAACCACATGCACTTCGGGGCCATCACCTGCGCCATGGGCATCCGCTACAAGTCCTACTGCTCCAACCTGGTGCGCACGCTGATGGTGGACCCCCGCAGGAGATGCAGGACCACTACGCCTTCCTCCTGCAGCTGCAGGAGGAGATGCTGAAGGAGATGCGGCACGGTGGGGACCTCGGGGGTGGGGTGGGGTGGGGGGGGACGCCTCGGGGCCGCCGGGAGGTCCTCAGCGCCCTCCTTCTCCTCGGCAGGGGCGCGGCTCTGCGACGTCTACGGGGCGGTGATGGAGGTGGTAAAGAAGCAGAAGCCGGAGCTGCTGAGCAAGATCACCAAGAACTTGGGGTGAGAAGGGGGGGAGGGGCACCTCGGGGACGTTTTGGGGACATTTTGGGGAGGTCTTGAGGACCTTCTGGTGGTCTCCAGCTTCGCCATGGGGATCGAGTTCCGGGAAGGCTCGCTCGTCATCAACAGCAAGAACCAGCAGCGCCTCAAGAAGGGTGAGGAGCACTTCCACGGCGACGTCCCCCCTTTTTCGGGGGGGTCCCCGCGGTGTCCCCCCAACGTCCCCGCCGCCTCCTTCTCCAGGCATGGTCTTCAGCATCACCGTGGGCTTCTCGGACCTGCCCAACAAGGAGGGCAAGAAGCGGAGGAGCGCACCTACGCATGTTCATCGGCGACACCGTGCTGGTGGACGAGGTGGGGACGCCGGTGGCGTCGAGCCCCACCCCGAGGGGCCGCCACCCGGCCGCGACCCCACGCTCTTCTTCTTCTTCTTCTTCTTCTTCTTCTTCTTCTTCTTCTCCTCCTTCTCCTCCTCTTCCTCCTCGCAGGACGGCCCCGCCATCATCCTCACCGCCGTCAAGAAGAAGGTCAAGAACGTCGGGATCTTCCTCAAGGTGACGCCCGGAGGATGTTTTGGGGGGCAAAAACTCTTTTTTTTCCTCCTAATTTGGTCAAAATTCATGGTTTTCTGACGTGGTTTGGCCAAAATTGGCTCTTTTTTGACGTGGTTTGGGCAAAATTCACATTTTTTCTGACGTGGTTTGGGCAAAATTGGCTCTTTTTTGATGTGGTTTGGGCAAAATTGGCTCTTTTTTGATGTGGTTTGGGCAAAATTGGCTCTTTTTTGACGTGGTTTGGGCAAAATTCACATTTTTTTTGACGTGGTTTGGGCAAAATTGGCTTTTTTCTGTCGTGGTTTGGGCAAAATTGGCTTTTTTCTGTCATGGTTTGGGCAAAACGGACATTCCCCTGATGTGATTTGGGTAAAATTGACTTTTTTTCTGATAGGAATTGGGCAAAATTGGCTTTTTTCTGACGCGGTTGGGGCCAAATTGACTTTCTTTCAACATGGTTTGGGTGAAACTGGTGTTTTCCTGACACGATTTGGGCAAAATTGACTTTTTCTTGACGTAATTTGGGTAAAATTGGCTGTTTTCTGACACGGTTTGGGCAAATTGGCATTTTCCTGACGTGATTTGGGCAAAACTGACTTTTTCCTGACGTGATTTGGGCAAAATTGGCTCTTTCCTGATGTGATTTGGGCAAAATTGAGGTTTTCCTGATGCGATTTGGGCAAAATTGATTTTTTTCCTGACACAATTCGGGCAAATTGGCATTTTTCTGATAGGATTTGGGCAAAATTGACTTTTTCTGATAGGATTTGGGCAAAATTGACTTTTTTCTCATGCGATTTGGGCAAAACTGGCTCTTTTCTGTTGGGGTTTAGGCAAAATTGATGGTTTTGTGACGTGATTTGGGCAAAATTGACTTTTTTCGCGCTCGATTTGGGCAAAATTGACTTTTTCCTGACGTGATTTGGGCAAAATTGACTTTTTTCACACTTGATTTGGGCAAAATTGATGTTTTCTTGACGTGATTTGGGAAAAATTGACTTGTTTCGCGCTTGATTTGGGCAAAATTGACGTTTTCCTGACGCGATTTGGGAAAAATCGACGTTTTTTGACGGGGTTTGGGCAAAACCAGCGTTTTTCTGACGCCATTTGGGCAGAACCGGCATTTTTTGCCAATTTGGCGTGAAAACGCCCTCTTTCCCCCCAGAACGAGGATGAGGAGGAGGAGGAAGAGGAGAAGGATGAAGCCGAAGACCTCTTGGGCCGCAGCTCCCGGGCGGCGCTGCTGACGGAGCGGACGCGGGTAAGGCTTGGGGGCTGGGGTTTTTTGGGGTAAAAAAGGGGGAAATCGGGTCTGCCACGCCCTTCCCGGTGTCCTCCAGAACGAGCTGACGGCGGAGGAGAAGCGCCGGGCCCACCAGAAGGAGCTGGCCACCCAACTCAACGAAGAAGCCCGCCGCCGCCTGACCGAGCAGAAGGGCGAGCAGCAGATCCAAAAGTGAGCCTCGCTTTCCCGATTTCCCTGTTTTTTTTCCCCAAAACGGCCCCTTTTTGACCCGTTTTCCCCTCCTTCAGAGCCCGGAAGTCCAACATCTCCTACAAGAACCCGGCGCTGATGCCCAAGGAGCCCCACATCCGCGAGATGAAGATCTATATCGACAAGAAGTACGAGACCGTCATCATGCCCGTTTTCGGCATCGCCACCCCCTTCCACATCGCCACCATCAAGGTGAGGGCTTTGGGGACGTTTTGGGGGGTTTGGGGACATTTTGGGGGGTTTGGGGACGTTCTGGGGGGGCTTGGGGATACCTCGGGGTGCTCCAAGTTCTCTGAGGTGGCCAAAGGTTCGTCCAGCCTTGGAGAACCTCAAGGTTGGGTTTTGGGGTGGAGAAACGTTGGGTTTCGGGGTTGGAGAACCTCAACGTAGGGTTTTTGGGGTGGAGAACCCCAATGTTGGGCTTTGGGGTGGAGAAATGGTGAGTTTTGGGGTTGGAGAACCTCAACGATGGGTTTTGGGCTGAAGAACATCAATGTTGGGTTGTGGTGAGGAGAAATGTTGGGTTTTGGGGTGAAGAACCTCCATGTTGGGTTGTGGAGTGCAGAAGTGTTGGGTTTTGGGATTGGAGAACCTGAACGTTGGGTTTTGAGGTGGAAAAATGTTGAGTTTTGGGGTTGGAGAACCTCAATGTTGAGTTTTGGGGTTGGAGAACCTCATCGTTGGGTTTTGGGGTGAAGAACCTCAACTTTGGGTTGTGGGGTGGAGAAACATTGGGTTTTGGGGTTGGAGAACCTCAACATTGGGTTTTGGGGTGGAGAAACGTTGAGTTTTGGGGTTGGAGAACCTCAATGTTGAGTTTTGGGGTGAAGAACCTCAACTTTGGGTTGTGGGGTGGAGAAACATTGGGTTTTGGGGTTGGAGAACCTCAACATTGGGTTTTGGGGTGGAAAACGTTGAGTTTTGAGGTGGAGAAACGTTGAGTTTTGGGGTTGGAGAACCTCAATGTTGAGTTTTGGGGTTGGAGAACCTCATCGTTGGGTTTTGGGGTGAAGAACCTCAACTTTGGGTTGTGGGGTGGAGAAACATTGGGTTTTGGGGTTGGAGAACCTCAACATTGGGTTTTGGGGTGGAGAAACGTTGAGTTTTGGGGTTGGAGAACCTCAATGTTGAGTTTTGGGGTGAAGAACCTCAACTTTGGGTTGTGGGGTGGAGAAACATTGGGTTTTGGGGTTGGAGAACCTCAACATTGGGTTTTGGGGTGGAAAACGTTGAGTTTTGAGGTGGAGAAACGTTGAGTTTTGGGGTTGGAGAACCTCAACGTTGGGCTTTGGGGTGGAAAACGTTGAGTTTTGGGGATGAAGAACCTCAACGTTGGGTTTTGGGGTGAAGAACCTCAACGTTGGGTTTTGAGGTGGAGAAATGTTGAATTTTAGGGTTGGAGAACCTCAACATCGGGTTTTGGGGTGGAAAACGTTGAGTTTTGGGGTTGGAGAACCTCAATGTTGAGTTTTGGGGTGAAGAACCTCAACATCGGGTTTTGGGGTTGGAGAACCTCAACGTTGGGTTTTGGGGTGAAGAACCTCAACATCGGGTTTTAGGGTTGGAGAACCTCAACGTTGGGTTTTGAGGTGGAAAAAGTTGAGTTTTGAGGTGGAAAAATGTTGGGTTTTGGGGTGAAGAGCCTCAACATTGGGTTTCGGGGTGGAGAAACGTTGGCTTTTGGGGTTGGAGAACCTCAATGTTGGGTTTTGGGGTGAAGAACCTCGACGTTGGGTTTCGGGGTGGAAAAATGTAGGGTTTTGGGGTTGGAGAACCTCAACGTTGGGTTTTGGGGTGGAAAACCTTGACTTTTGGGGTGAAGAACCTCGACGTTGGGTTTTGGGGTGGAAAACCTTGAGTTTTGAGGTGGAAAAATGTTGGGTTTTGGGGTTGGAGAACCTCAACGTTGGGTTTTGGGGTTGGAGAACCTCAACGTTGGGTTTTGGGGTTGGAGAACCTCAACGTTGGGTTTTGGGGTTGGAGAACCTCAACGTTGGGTTTTGGGGTTGGAGAACCTCAACGTTGGGTTTTGGGGTTGGAGAACCTCAACGTTGGGTTTTGGGGTTGGAGAACTTCAACGTTGGGTTTTGGGGTGAAGAACCTCAACATCGGGTTTTGGGGTTGGAGAACCTCAACGTTGGGTTTTGGGGTGGAAAACGTTGAGTTTTGAGGTGGAAAAATGTTGAGTTTTGGGGTTGCAGAACCTCAACGTTGGGTTTTGGGGTTGCAGAACCTCAACGTTGGGTTTTGGGGTTGCAGAACTTCAACGTTGGCTTTTGGGGTGAAGAACCTCAGCATCGGCTTTCGGGGTTGGAGAACCTCAACGTTGGGTTTTGGGGTCGGAGAACCTCAACGTCGGTCTTTTTGGGGTGAAATCGGGCGGATTCGACGCCGCGAGGCGCCGTTTGGCGGCTCGGGGGGGACGTAAAGCGCTGAAACTCCCTCCTCCTCCTCCTTTTTTGGGTTCAAACCGTCCGTTTTTGGCGCAGAACATCAGCATGTCGGTGGAAGGAGACTACACCTACCTCCGCATCAACTTCTACTGCCCCGGCAGCGCCTTGGGGCGCAACGAAGGCAACATCTTCCCCAACCCCGAGGCCACCTTCGTCAAGGAGATGTGAGGGACGGGGTGGGGTGGTGGACACCTCGGGGACACCCTGGGGACACCCCGGGGACGTTTTTGGGGGGGGTGACCCCGCGGTTGTCCACCTCCTGGCAGAACCTACCGGGCGTCCAACATGAAGACGCCGGGCGAGCAGACGGTGCCGGCGCTCAACCTGCAGAACGCCTTCCGCATCATCAAGGAGGTCCAGAAGCGCTACAAGACGCGGGAGGCCGAGGAGAAGGAGAAGGAGGTGACCGAAAAAAGGGGGGGGGGGGAAGGCCCCGGCGGGCGGAGGTCCCCGCGGGTGTCGCCTAGGGGGCTGGTGGCACCCGTCGCGGTCTTCTCCAGGGGATAGTGAAGCAGGACTCGTTGGTCATCAACCTCAACCGGAGCAACCCCAAGCTGAAGGACCTCTACATCCGGCCCAACATCGCGCAGAAGAGGATGCAGGGCTCGCTGGAGGCCCACGTCAACGGTACCTGGTGGTGGAGATGGTGGAGGAGGTGGTGGAGATGAAGGTGGCGGTGATGACGATGATGATGGAGGCCGCCTCGGTTGTCCCCGCAGGGTTCCGCTTCACCTCGGTGCGCGGCGACAAGGTGGACATCCTCTACAACAACATCAAGCACGCCGTCTTCCAGCCCTGCGACGGCGAGATGATCATCGTGCTCCACTTCCACCTCAAGGTCCTCCACCGTCGGGGCTCCCGGGGTCCTTTTTTGGGGAAAAACACTAAAATTTGTGATTTTTGGGGTCGCAGAACGCCATCATGTTCGGGAAGAAGCGCCACACGGACGTCCAGTTCTACACGGAGGTGGGCGAGATCACCACCGACCTGGGCAAGCACCAGCACATGCACGACCGAGATGACCTCTACGCCGAGCAGGTGGGCTTTTGGGTTCTTGGGTGGTATTTTGGGGTCTCGGGGTGGTCTTGGAGGTTCTCCGGGACGTGTTTTGGGGTCTCGGGGTGGTTTTGAGGGGTTCTCGGGGTAGTTTTCAGGGTTCTGGAAGAGTGTTTTGGTTTCTTGGGGTGGTTTTGGGTTCTTCAGTGGTGGTTTGGGGTCTCGGGGTGGTTTTGAGGGTTCTTGGGTGGTGTTTTGGGGTCTCGGGGTGGTCTTGGAGGTTCTCCAGGAGGTGTTTTGGGGTCTCGGGGTGGTTTTGAGGGTTCTTGGGTGGTGTTTTGGGGTCTTGGGGTGGTCTTGGAGGTTCTCCAGGAGGTGTTTTGGGGTCTCGGGGTGGTTTTGAGGGTTCTTGGGTGGTGTTTTGGGTTCTTGGGTGGTGTTTTGGGTTCTCGGGGTGGGTTTAAGGGTTCTTGGGTGGTGTTTTGGGGTCTCGAGGTGGTCTTTTGGGTTCTTGGGTGGTGTTTTGGGGTCTCGGGGTGGTCTTGGAGGCTCTCCGGAAGGTGTTTTGGGGTCTCGGGGTGGTTTTTGAGGATCTCCGGGGGGCGTTTTGGGTTTTTGAGGTGTTTTTAAGGTTTCTTGGGTGGTGTTTTGGGTTCTTCAGTGGTGTTTTGGGGTCTTGGGGTGGTTTTTGAGGTTCTCCGGGAGGTGTTTTGGGGTCTCGGGGTGGTTTAGAGGGTTCCTGGCAGGTGTTTTGGGTTCTGGACGAGTCTTTTGGTTTCTTGGGGAGGTTTTGGGTTCTTCAGTGGTGTTTTGGGACCTTGGGGTGGTCTTGGAGGTTCTCTGGGAGGTGTCTTGGGGTCTCAGGGTGGTTTTCGAGGTTCTCCGGGAGGTGTTTTGGGGTCTCGGGGTGGTTTTGAGGGTTCTTGGGTGGTGTTTTGGGGTCTCGGGGTGGTCTTTTGGGTTCTTCGGTGGTGTTTTGGGGTCTCGGGGAGGTCTTGGAGGTTCTCCGGGAGGTGTTTTGGGGTCTCGGGGTGGTTTTGAGGGTTCTTGGGTGGTGTTTTGGGGTCTCGGGGTGGTCTTGGAGGTTCTCCAGGAGGTGTTTTGGGGTCTCGGGGTGGTTTAGAGGGTTCTTGGGTGGTGTCTTGGGGTCTCGGGGTGGTTTTCAAGGTTCTCCAGGAGGTGTTTTGGGTTCTTGGGGTGGTTTTAAGGGTTCTTGGGTGGTGTTTTGAGTTCTTCAGTGGTGTTTTGGGGTCTTGGGGTGGTCTTGGAGGTTCTCCAGGAGGTGTTTTGGGGTCTTGGGGTGGTCTTGGAGGTTCCCTGGGTGGTGTTTTGGGGTCTCGGGGTGGTTTAGAGGGTTCTTGGGTGGTGTTTTGGGGTCTCGGGGTGGTTTTGAGGGTCCTTGAGTGGTGTTTTGGGGTCTTGGGGTGGTCTTGGAGGTCCTCCCGGAGGTATTTTGGGGTCTCAGGGTGGTTTTGGGGGTTCTCGGGGTAGTTTTGAGGGTTCTGGAAGAGTCTTTTGGTTTCTTGGGGTGGTATTTTGGGTTCTCGGGGTGGTTTTGTGTTCTTCAGTGGTGTTTTGGGGTCTTGGGGTGGTTTTTGAGGTTCTCCGGGAGGTGTTTTGGGGTCTCGGGGTGGTATTGAGGGTTCTTGGGTGGTGTTTTGGGTTCTTCAGTGGTGTTTTGGGGTCTTGGGGTGGTCTTGGAGGTTCTCCGGGAGGTGTTTTGGGTTCTGGAAGAGTCTTTTGGTTTCTTGGGGTGGTATCTTGGGTTCTCGGGGTGGTTTTGAGCATTATCTGGTGGTGTTTTGTGTTGTCCAGGTGGTATTTTGGGTTCTTGGGGTGGTTTTAGAGGTTCTTGAGGTCTTTTGGGTTCCTGGGGTGGTCTTTTGGGTTCTCGGGGCGCTTTTGGGCGTTCTCAGGTTTTTTGGGTTCTCAACGTTGTTTTGGAGGTTCTTGGTGTGGTTTCGAGGGTTCTGGAAGAGTCTTTTGGGGTCTTGGATGGTGCTTTGGGTTCTTGAGGTGGTCTTGAGGGTTCTTGAGTGGTGTTTTGGGTTCTCAGGGTGGTCTTCTGGGGTCTTGGGTGGTCTTTTGGGTTCCTGGGGAGGTGTTTTCAGTTTTAGGGTGGTGTTTTGGGTTCTTGGGGTGGTTTTGAGGGTTCTGGGGGGTGTGTTTTGGGTTCTAGAAGAGTCTTTTCTGTTCTGGGGGTGGTCTTGGAGGTTCTGGGAGTGTCTTTTGGGTTCCGGAAGAGTCTTTTGGGGTCTTAGAGGTTCTTGGAGCGGTCTGGGAGGTTCTCGGGCTGTCTTTTGGGTTCTTCGGGTGGTTTTTTGCCTTTGGGGGGGGGGGTCTTTTGTTTTTTTAGGGTGCTTGGGGGAGTTCTTGGGGAGGTTTTTAGGATTCTGGAGATGCTTTTCACCATTGGGGTGGTTTTGGGGGTCCTTGGGGGCGGTTTTGGAGGTCCTTGGGGTGGTTTTGAGGGTCCTTGGGGTGCTTTGGGGAGTTCTTGGGGAGGTTTTTAGGATTCAGGAGATGGTTTTGGGGGTCCTCGGGGAGGTTTTGGGGGTCCTCGGGGAGGTTTTTAGGATTCAGGAGATGTTTTTGGGGGTCCTCGGGGAGGTTTTTGGGGGTCCTCGGGGAGGTTTTTGGGGTCCTTGGGGTGGTTTTGGAGAGTTTTTGGGGAGATTTTTTAGGATTCTGGAGATGTTTTTGACCATTGGGGTGGTTTTGGGGGTCCTCGGGGTGGTTTTGGGGAGTTCTTGGGGAGGTTTTTAGGATTCTGGAGATGTTTTTGACCATTGGGGTGGGTTTGGAGGTCCTTGGGGTGTTTCGGGGCGATCTTGGGGTGCTTTTGGGGGTTCTGGGGGTGGTTTTGGGGGTTCTGGGGGTGGTTTTGGGGCCGCTGACCCCCCAGGTCCCCCCCCAGATGGAGCGGGAGATGCGCCACAAGCTGAAGACGGCCTTCAAGAACTTCATCGAGAAGGTGGAGGCCCTCACCAAGGAGGAGCTGGAGTTCGAGGTGCCCTTCCGGGAGCTGGGGTGAGTGGGGCCTCCGGGGCGAGGAGACCCCAAAATACCTCTTTTTTCCCCCAAAAAAACCCCACCTTTGGAGCCCCCCGAGCCCACCGCGCGTCTCCTCCAGGTTCAACGGCGCCCCGTACCGCAGCACCTGCCTCCTCCAACCCACCAGCAGCGCCTTGGTGAACTGCACGGAATGGGTGAGGGCCTTCGCTTTTTTTTTTGGGGGGGGCCGAAACGAAGGGGGTTCGGAGGCCGGCGGGACCTCCCGCTTGACGGTTGCCTCCTCCTCCTCCTCCTCCTCCTCCTCCCCAGCCTCCCTTCGTGGTGACCCTGGACGAGGTGGAGCTGATCCACTTCGAGCGGGTGCAGTTCCACCTCAAGAACTTCGACATGGTCATCGTCTACAAGGACTACAGCAAGAAGGTCACCATGATCAACGCCATCCCCGTCGCCTCCCTCGACCCCATCAAGGAGTGGCTCAAGTCAGTGTCCTCCCCCCACCCCACCCCACCCCGAGGCCCCGCCGCCTCCTCCAGCCTCCTCTTCCTCCTCACCCTCCTCCCTTCCTCGCCCAGCTCCTGCGACCTCAAGTACACCGAGGGCGTCCAGTCGCTCAACTGGACCAAGATCATGAAGACCATCGTGGACGACCCCGAGGGCTTCTTCGAGCAGGGCGGGTGGTCCTTCTTGGAGCCCGAAGGCGAGGTGAGGACCTCCCCGGGGCAACTTGGGGACCTCCTGGGGGCAGTTTTGGACTTCCTGGGGGCAGTTGAGGTCCTCTAGGCTTAGTTGAGGTCCTCCTGGGGGCAGTTTTGGACCTCCAGGGGCAGTTGAGGTCCTCCCGGGGGCAGTTTTGGATCTCCAGAGTTAGTTGAGGTCCTCCTGGGGCAGTTGAGGTCCTCCCGGAGCAGTTTTGGACCTCCTGGTGGCAGTTTTGGACCTCCAGCGTTAGTTGAGGACCTCCTGGGGGCAGTTTTGGACCTCCAGGGTTAGTTTTGGTCCTCCAAGGGCAGTTGAGGTCCTCCTGGGGGCAGTTTTGGACTACCAGGGGCAGTTGAGGTCCTCCTGGGAGCAGCTGAGGTCTTCCTGGGGGTAGTTTTGGACCTCCCGGGTTAGTTGAGGTCCTCCCGGGTTAGTTGAGGTCCTCCTGGGGGCAATTTGGGGACCTCCTGGGGGCAGTTGAGGTCCTCCTGGGGGCAGTGTTGGACCTCCAGAGGTAGTTTTGGTCCTCCTGGGGGCAGTTGAGGTCCTCCCGGGTTAGTTGAGGACCTCCAGGGGGGCAGTTTTGGTCCTCCTGGGAGCAGCTGAGGTCCTCCTCGGGGTAGTTTTGGACCTCCAGGGGTAGTTGAGGTTCTCCTAGGGGCAGTTTTGGACCTCTAGGGGCAGTTGAGGTCCTCCTGGGGGCAATTTGGGGACCTCCAGGGTTAGTGGAGGTCCTCCCGGGGGCAGTTTTGGACCTCCAGGGTTAGTTGAGGTCCTCCTAGGGGCAATTTGGGGACCTCCTGGGGGCAGTTGACGTCCTCCTGGGGACAGTTTTGGACCTCCAGGGCTAGTTGAGGTCCTCCTGGGAGCAGCTGAGGTCCTCCTGGTGGCAGTTTTGGACCTCCAGGGGCAGTTGAGGTGCTCCTGGGGGCAATTTGGGGACCTCCTGGGCTAGTTGAGGTCCTCCCGGGGGCACTTTCGGACCTCCCGGGGCAGTTTCGGACCTCCCGGGGGCAGTTGAGGCCCTTCGTTGCCCTCCAACGTCGCGCCGTGTCCCCCCCCCGGCAGGGCAGCGACGCGGAGGTGGGCGAGTCGGAGTCGGAGATCGAGGACGAGACCTTCAACCCCTCGGAGGAGGACTACGAGGAGGAGGAGGAGGACAGCGACGAGGATTACTCCTCCGAGGCCGAGGAGTCCGGTACGTGCCCGCCCAGACCCCAGGGGGCCTCCACGTCCCCGGGGAGGTGGCCTCCACGTCCCCAAGAGTCAAGGTGCCACATCCTCAAGGAGGTGGCCTCTAAATGCCCAAGGAGGTGGCCTCTAAATCGGAGGTGGCCTCTAAATCCCTAAGGAGGTGGCCTCCATGTCCCCAAAGAAGTGGCCTCCATGTCCCAAAGGAGGTGGCCTCCACATCCCCAAGGAGGTGGCCTCTAAATCCTCAAGGAGGCGGCCTCCACATCCCCAGAGAAGTAGCCTCCACGTCCCCAAGGAGGTGGCCTCCATCTCCCCAAGAGACAAGATGTCCCCCAGAAGGTAGCCGCCACCTCCCGTTGAGGTGGCCTCTAAATCCCCAGGGAGGTGGCCTCCATGGCCCCAAAGATCAAGGTGCCACGTCCCCAAGGAGGTGGCCTCCACATCCCCAAGGAGGTGGCCTCCACATCCCCAAGGAGGTGGCCTCCACATCCCCAAGGAGGTGGCCTCCACATCCCCAAAGGAGGTGGCCTCCACATCCCCAAAGGAGGTGGCCTCCACATCCCCAAAGGAGGTGGCCTCCACATCCCCAAAGGAGGTGGCCTCCACATCCCCAAAGGAGGTGGCCTCCACATCCCCAAAGGAGGTGGCCTCCACATCCCCAAAGGAGGTGGCCTCCACATCCCCAAGGAGGTGGCCTCCACGTCCCCAAAGAAGTAGCCTCCATCTCCCCAAGAGACAAGATGTCCCCAGGGAGGTAGCCGCCACCTCCCGAGGAGGTGGCCTCCAAATCCCCAAGGAGGTGGCCTCCACGTCCCCAAGGAGGTGGCCTCTAAAGCCTTGAAGAGGTAGCCTCCACATCCCCAAGGAGGTGGCTTCCAGGTCCCCAAGGAGGTGGCCTCCAAATCCCCAAGGAGATGGCCTCCAGGTCCCCAAAGAAGTAGCCTCCACATCCCCAAGGAGCTGGCCTCCACCTTCTCAAGAGTCAAGGTGCCACATCTCCATGGAGGTGGCCTCCATCTTCCCAAGGAACAAGGTGCCACATCCCCAAGGAGCTGGCCTCCACGTCCCCATGGAGGTGGCCTCCACATTCCTAAGGAGGTGGCCTCCATGTCCTCAAGAGTCAAGACATAATGTCCCCAAGGAGGTGGCCTCCAAATCCCCAAGGAGGTGGCCTCCTTGTCCCCAAAGAAGTAGCCTCCACGTCCCCAAAAGTCAAGGTGTCATGTCCTCAAGTAGGTGGCCTCTAAATCCCCAAGGAGGTGGCTTCCATGTCCCCAAGGAGGTGGCTTCCATGTTCCCAAGGAGGTGGCCTCTAAATGCCCAAAGAAGTAGCTTCCACATCCCTAAGGAGGTGGCCTCCACATCCCCAAAGAAGTGGCCTCCATCTCCCCAAGAGACAAGATGTCCCCCAGAAGGTAGCCACCACCTCCCGAGGAGGTGGCCTCTACATCCCCAAGGAGGCGGCCTCCACGTCCCCAAAGAAGTGGCCTCCATGACCCCAAGGAGGTGGCCTCTACATCCCCAAGAGTCAAGACACCACGTCCCCAAGGAGGTGGCCTCCACATTCCTGAGGAGGTGGCCTCCATGTCCTCAAGAGTCAAGACTCCAGGTCCCCAAGGAGGTGGCCTCCACATCCCCAAAGTAGCCTCCACGTCCCCATGGAGCTGGCCTCCACCTCCCCAAGAGTCAAGATGCCATGTCCCCATGGAGGTGGCCTCCATGTCCCCAAGAGTCAAGGTGTCACGTCCCCAAGGAGGTGGCCTCTAAATCCCCAAGGAGGTGGCCTCCACCTCCCCAAGAGTCAAGGCTCCACGTCCCCATGGAGGTGGCCTCCACATTCCTAAGGAGGTGGCCTCCATGTCCTCAAGAGTCAAGGCGCCATGTCCCCAAGGAGGTGGCCTCCAAATCCCCAAGGAGGTGGCCTCCTTGTCCCCAAAGAAGTACCCTCCACGTCCCCAAAAGTCAAGGTGTCACGTCCCCAAGTAGGTGGCCTCTAAATCCCCAAGGAGGTGGCCTCCAGGTCCTCAAAGAAGTAGCCTCCACATCCCCAAGGAGGTGGCCTCCAGGTCCCCAAAGAAGTAGCCTCCACATCCCCAAGGAGGTGGCCTCCAGGTCCCCAAAGAAGTAGCCTCCACATCCCCAAGGAGGTGGCCTCCAGGTCCCCAAAGAAGTAGCCTCCACATCCCCAAGGAGGTGGCCTCCAGGTCCCCAAAGAAGTAGCCTCCACATCCCAAGGAGGTGGCCTCCAGGTCCCCAAAGAAGTAGCCTCCACATCCCCAAGGAGGTGGCCTCCAGGTCCCCAAAGAAGTAGCCTCCACGTCCCGATGGAGCTGGCCTCCACCTCCTCAAGAGTCAAGATGCCACGTCCCCATGGAGGTGGCCTCTACATCCTCAAGGAGGTGGCCTCCATGTCCCCAAAGAAGTAACCTCCATGTCCCCAAGGAGGTGGCCTCTACCTCCGCAAGGAGGCGGCCTCCACGTCCCCGAGGAGGCGGCCTCCACGTCCCCGGTGTCCCCCCCTAACCCCCCCGTTGTCCCCCCCCAGAATACTCCAAGGAGTCCCTGGGGAGCGAGGAGGAGAGCGGCAAGGACTGGGACGAGCTGGAGGAGGAGGCCCGCAAAGGTGAGGCCGCGGAGGCTCTTTTTCGGGTCAGTTTTTGGCGGTTTTGGGGGTTCTCCTTTAACCGTTTTCGGCCTTTTTTCCCCCCAAAAAACAACCCAAAGCCGACCGCGAGAGCCAGTACGAGGAGGAGGAGAGCACGGCCGCAGCCGCAAGAGGAAGGCTCCGGCTCACGGCCGCCACAGCGCCCGCAGCCCCGGCCGCAGCGGGGGGCCCCCGAAAAAGAAGAGGAAGTAAGGATCGGGGGGGGGCCGGGGGGGCCGTCCCCCCGAAATCCTTCACGGACTCGTTTTTTTGCCCCCGTTTTCCTGGGTTTTGGGGTTTTTTTGGGGGGTTGTTTTTGGCGTTTTTTGGTTTTTTTTCCTCGCGGGGGGGGGCCGGACCAAGGCTTGGCGCGGGGTTGGGGACCCCGAACCGTCAGCGGGGTTGGGGTTGTGTTTGTTTTGTTGTTTTTTTTTTTTGGGGGTGCGGGGGTCACCCCCTTTTTGAGGGGACGAGCTTGGGAGCCCCGAAAGCCCCAAATCCCCAAGATTTGGGCTCGAAAACCTCGAAATTGGGGCTCGGAAAGCCCAAAAACGGGGGCGCGGGGGGCCTCAAAATGGCGGCCGCGGACCCCCCAAAATGGCGGCCGCGGGCCCCAAAAGCGAGCCCCGAAATTGGGGTTAACGACCCCAAAACGGGGGCCGAGCCCCCCCCCCGCCCAGCTTCGGGGTGGGGGTCCCCAAAAAGCCATAGAGGTGGCGGGGGGGACCCCAAAACCCCCCAGATTCACCCCAAAATTTGCGTGTGTCCCCCCCCCCCCCCCAAAGTTTCTGAATTTGGGGAGGGGGAACCCCTAAAACGCCCCTGAGACGGGCCCAAAATGCGCTGGGACAATAGTGGGGGGGGGTCCCCCAAAATTTTTAGGGGGGGGGGCACCCCAAAAAAAAGAAAACCACCCCAAAACCCCAAATTCCGCCCTATTTATCCCCCTGCCCCGCAGGGAGGATAAATATTTATTTTTTTTAACGTTTTTTGGCCCCCCCCCTTCCCCCCGACTTTGGCCGTAGCCGGTAGCCCTCGGTCTTTTCCACGCGCCGCGTTCAATAAAAGAAAAGTGGTGTTTTTTGTAACTTTTTGGGGTGAAAAGTGCTTGTTTTAGGACATTTGGGGCGGGGGGGGGGGGGCGCACCTGAGGAGACCGCTCGGGGAGGGAGGGGGGGAGTGACAGGGCCGCCGGCCAATCGCGTCGCGGCGTTCTTGAAGCGTCAGCCAATCACAGCGCGCGTTCCGCCGAGGGCCCGCCCTCCCGCCGCCTCAGCCCGTTGGCCTCCCCCCCTCCCTTCGAGCCAAGAGGCGGGCCCTCCCCACCGCTCTCCCTTCCTATTGGCTAACCCGCCTGACGAGCAGCCCCGCCGCCCAATCCCCGCGCCGACCCCCACCGCAGTCTCTCCCCCTCAGGCCCTCCTCCCGCGCTTCGCCTCGCTCTCCCTCCTCCCCGCCCCTCCCATTGGCCGCCGGGATGATTGGCGTCGCGCTCAGCCAATCGCCGCGCGTCCTGAGGGGAAAGGGGGCGGGGCCGCGGGCTCCCGGCCGGGGCTCCCGGCCGGAGCGGCGCAGAGGGCGGCGCGGGCGCCATTTTGTGAGCAGGCGGCGGCGGCGGCGGCGGCGGCGGAGCGGCGGGGCCCAGGGGTGAGGCCGCCGCTGAGGGGCCGGGGGGGCTTCGGGGGGGGGTCCCCGAAACGATTTTGGGGCAAATCTGAGGGGTTTTGGGTTTTTATTCGCCCTCACGGGGCTTTGAGGGGGGGGGGGAGCGGGGGGGGGGGGGAGGGGAGCGGCGCTGAGGGGACGGGGCCGAGGCTGAGGGGGGTGGAGCGGGGATTGAGGCCGGGGAGGGGGGGGGGAATAAGGCCGACGGGGGGGGCATAAAAAGGGGATATATCCCGATAGCGGCGCGACACGGCCGCGATAAGGCCGCTCAAACCCCGCTGAGGCCTTCGGGGGGGGGGGGGGGGCGGCTCTGTGAGGAGAAAGGGGGCGGGGCCTGGCTGGGGGCGGGGCTCGGCTCCTCCCCCCCCGTATTTTAACCCCCCCCCCCAACTAAATTTTGGAGCCCCCCCCCCTTTTCCTTCCCCCGCTTTTCCCCCCCCCCCCTTCCCGACCCCGTTTCTTTTGCAGGGGAAGGCTCCGAGCGCCGAGGGGACCCCCCCCAAATAAACCCCCTCCCCCCAAAACCCCCCCAGACACCCGTGTACCCCCCCATTTCCCCCCCCGACCCCCCATTTGCCCCCCAGACCCCCCCATTTACCCCCCCAAACTCTCCATTTACCCCCCCAGACGCCCCATTTGCCCCCCCGACCCCCCCATTTCTCCCTTTAATCCCCCCGACCCCCCCGTTTCGCCCTATAGCCCCCCCATTTCACTTTCTAAGCCCCCTAATTCCCCCCCAACCCCCCCGTTTCACCCCATAACTCCCCCTAAAACCCCCAATTCACCCTCTAGCCCCCCCATAAGCCCCCCATTTTCCCCCATAGCCCCCCCATTTCCCCCAGTACCCCCCCCAACTTCACCCCCTTTCCCCCCTAACCCCCCCTTACCCCCTCGTTTCCCTCTCTAACTCCCCTATTGCCCTCCCAACCCCCTTCTAACACCCCCGTTTCCCCCTAACTCCCTCGTTACCCCCCCACGTCCCCCCCAGCCCCCCATTTTCCCCTCTAACCCCCCCATTTTCCCCTCTAACCCCCTCATTTTCTCTCTAACTCCCCATTAACGCCCCCCAACCCCCCCATTTTCTCCTCTAACCTCCGATTTTCCCCTGTAACCCCCCCATTTTCCCCTCTACCCCTCATTAACCCGATGACCCCCCCCATTTCCACCTCTAACCCCTCATTGCCCCCCCATAACCCCCATTCCCCCCAATTTCCCCCATAAGCCCCCCATTTCTCCTTTACCCCCCCATAACGCCCCCATTTCCCCTTACCCCCCCATAACCCCCATTTCCCTCTAACCCCCCAATTTCCTCCGTAACCCCCCATTTCCCTCTCTAATCCCTCACTAACGCCCCAAACCCCCCCAATTTCCCCCACAGCCCCCCCATAACCCCCCCATTTCCCCCTTTAACTCCCCCATTTCCCCCCATTTTCTCCTCTAAACCCCCAATTTCCCCATAACCCCCCCAATTTCCTCTCTAACCCCCCCATTTCCCCCCAAACCCCCCAATTTCCCCACAGCCCCCCCATAACCCCCCCATTTTCCCCTCTAATCCCTCATTAACACCCCTAACCCCCCTAATTTCGTCTCTAACCCCCCAAATTCCCCCCCGTAACCCCCCCATTTCCCCTATAACCCCCCCGTAACCCCCCCATTTCCCCTATAACCCCCCCCATTCCCCCCTTTACCCCCCCGTAACCCCCCCATTTCCCCCATAACCCCCCCAATTCCCCCATAACCCCCCCATTTCCCCTATAACCCCCCCGTAACCCCCCCATTTCCCCTATAACCCCCCCCATTCCCCCCTTTACCCCCCCGTAACCCCCCCATTTCCCCCATAACCCCCCAATTCCCCCATAACCCCCCCATTTCCCCTATAACCCCCCCGTAACCCCCCCATTTCCCCCATAACCCCCCCTTTCCCCTATAACCCCCCCCCCGGCGCACCGCCCGTCCCCCCGGGGGGGGGGGATGCTCTCTCGCTCTCTCGGGACGCCGGCCGCAGACAACGCGCGCGTGCGACCCCCCCGGGGGCGGCGGGGCGGGGGGGGGCCCCCCGCGGCCGGCCCCCCCCCACCTGACTCACGCCTCTCCCTTCTCCTTCCGCAGGGGCAGCGAGGCCGACACCCCGGAGCCCAGCTTCGCCTGGCCCCCCCCCCCTAAAAAAAAAAAACCCCCAACCCCCCCCAAAACCCCCTTCCCTCCCCCTCCCCCCCCCCCCCACCCTTAGCGATTTTACCCCCGCCCCGCTTCACGTTTTAACCCCCCCCCCCCCCCGGCACCGTTTTGAGGGGAAAAAGGGCTTTTTCGGGGACCGTCCTAACCCGGGCTGTTGCCGTTGTGTTTTTTTTCTCCCTTGCAGCGCCATTTTTTTGAGCCGCCAGCCACAGTAAGTGACCGTGTCCCCCCCTCGTGCCCCCCCCCTTGAACCTTTCCCCTACCCCCCCCCTCAATTTTGCCCTTTTCCCCCCCCTTTTCGCCCCAAAAAACAACCGCCGGTGTGGCCGCGGGGGGGGGAGAGCGGGGCCGGGGGTTGGGGCGCGGGGGCTTTTTAACCCGTTTTTTATTTTTTATTTTTTTTTTATTTTTATTTTTTCTCAGCGGTTTTTCCTAAAGGAGGGCGAGGCTGTTCAAAAGAGGGAGGTCAGGGAGAGGCGAGGAGGAGGGAAAAGAGCTCGGAGAGGGCAAAAAGGGCGAAAAGAGGCCGAAAAAAGGGCAAGTAGAGGCCAGAGAGAGGCCGAAAGGGCCAAAAAGTAGAGGCCGCTAGAGGCCGACAACAAAAAAGAGGCCAAAAAGGCCAAAAAAGGGGAAGGTAGAGGCCGAAAAGGGCAAAAGTTAGAGGTCGAAAACAAAAAAGAGGCCAAAAAGGCCAAAAAAGGGGAAGGTAGAGGCCGAAAAGGGCAAAAGTTAGAGGTCGAAAACAAAAAAAAGGCCAAAAAAGGGGAAGGTAGAGACCGAAAAGGCCAAAAGTTAGAGGCCGACAACAAAAAAGAGGCCAGAAAAGGGCAGGTAGAGGCCAAAAAGGCCAAAAGGTAGAGGCCGACAACAAAAAAGAGGCCAAAAAGGCCGAAAGTTAGAGGCAGAAAACAAAAAAGAGGTCAGAAAAGGGCAGGTAGAGGCCAAAAAGGCCAAAAGTTAGAGGCCGACAACAAAAAAGAGGCCAAAAAGGCCAAAAAAAGAGCATGTAGAGGCCGAAAAGGCCAAAAGTTAGAGGCCGACAACAAAAAAGAGGCCAAAAAGGTCAAAAACAGACAAATAGAGGCCAAAAAGGCCAAAAGCGAGAGGGCAAAACGGAAAAAGAGGCCAAAAACCAGAGGCCAAAACAGAAAAACAGGTCAAAAAGGCCAAAAATAGGAGATCAAAAACAAAAAAGAGGCCAGAAAAGGCCGAAAAGTAGAGGCCAAAAACAAAAAAGAGGCCAAAGAAGGCCAAGAAAAGGCAAATAGGGGCCAAAGAGCCCAAAAGTTTGAGGCTGGAAACAAAAAGAGAGGCCAAAAATTAGAGGCCAAAAACAAAAAAGAGGGAAAAAAGGCCAAAAATTGGAGGCCAGGAGCAAGAAGGAGGCCAGAAGGAGGTCAAAAGGCTGAAAACTGGAGGCCATAAAGAAAAAAGAGGCCAAAAACTAGAGGCCAAAATAAAAGAGGCGAAGAAGAGGCCAAAAGGGCCAAAAATTGGAGGCCAAATACGACAGAGGCCAAAAACTAAAGGCAAAAAGACTGAAAAGACCAAAAATTGGAGGCCAAAGACAAAAAAGAGGCCAAAAAGTAGAGACCAAAACAAAAAAAGAGGCCCAAAAGACCCAAAATTAGAGGCCAAAAACAAAAAAAAAAAGGCCAAAAGGAGGTCAGAAAGTTCGAAAATTGGAGGCCAAAAGCAAAAAGAGGTCAAAACCACAAAAAATCAGAAGCCGTAAAGAAAAAAGAAGCCAAAAACTAGAGGCCAAATCCAAAAAAAGAGGCCAAAAAGACCAAAAGTTAGAGGATAAAAACAAAAGAGAGGTCAAAAAGGCCAAAAAGCGGAGGCCAAAAGCAAAAAAGAGGCCAAAAGGAGGTCAAAAAGGCCAAAAACCGGAGGCCATAAAAATAGAGACCAAGAACTGGGGGCCAAACAGGCCAGAAATTAGAGGCCAAAAGCAAAAAGAAGGCCAAAAAGGCCAAAAGTTGGAGGCTGAAAGCAAAAAAAGAGGCCGAAAAACAAGACCAAAAACTAGAGTCCAAAGCAAAAAAAAAGGCTATACAGGCCAAAAATTAGAGGCCAAAGACGAAAAAAAAAGGGCCAAAAAGAGGTGAAAAAGGCCAAAAATTAGAGGCCAAAAATAAACAAGGTCAAAAACTGGAGACCAGACTAAAAAGAGGCCAAAAAAGAGGCTGAAGAGGCCAAAGAGACGCTGAAAAGGGTAAAAAGAGGCCAAAAGGGCCGAAAAGAGGCCAAAAATGAGGCCGGAAAGGCCAAAACAGAGGCCGAGAGAGGCCAAAAAGAGGTCGAAAAGGCCAAGTAAGAGAGGCCCCCAAAAAAAGAGGCCGAAAAAGAGCTGAAAGAGGCCAAATACGAGAGGCCGGGGAAAAAAAGAGGCCGAAAAGGCCAAAAAGAGGCCAAAAAGGCCAAAAGGAGGCCAAATTAGGGAGGCCAGAGGAAAAGAGGCCAGAGAGAGGTGGCGGAGGTCAGAAATGAGGCCAAAAAGGGGTAAAAAAGATAAAAGAGGGCAAAAAAGAGGCAGAAAAGGGTGAGAGAGGCCGAAAAAGGTCAGAGAGGCCAAAAAAGGTAGAAAAGGTCAAAAAAGAGGGCGAAAAGGCAAAAAAAAAGAGGCCAGAAAGGCGAAAATGGAGGCCGGAAGCAGGCGAGGGAGGCCAGGGAAGCGAAGAATAGGGCAAATTGCCCAAAAAAGGCCGAAACCCCCCCAAAAACCCTGCCCCGTTTTTCCTCCCCAGCGCAGAGCGGGACCCGGTTGCTCCTCGGCTGTTTTGCGCCTCCGGAAGTCGGTGATTTTTCCTCCTTTTCACTCCTTTTTCACAATTCCTCTCGTTTTTTTTTAATTTTCACATTCAAATTTTGGTTTTTGTTTTTAAATTTTGTTTTTTTTTGTTTTTGAATTTTGGTTTTTAAATTATTTTTAAATTTTAGTTTTGGTTTTTGTTTTTAATTTTTTTTGTTTTTTTAATTTTGGTTTTAGGTTTTTATTTTTTTGGTTTATTGTTTTTAAATTTGGTTTTTATTTTTAAATTTTGTTTTTTTTATTTCTGTTTTTCTTGATTTTTTTTCTTTTCAAATTTGGGTTTTTGCTTTGGACTTTCTGTTTTTAGTTTGAATTTCCATTTTTTCTTTTGACGTTTTCGGTTTTCTTTGTAAATTCTGCTTTTCGTTTCGGACTTTTGCTTTTTTGTTTTCACTTTCGCTTTTTTGTTTTAAATTTTGCTTTTTTATTTTCAAGTTTTGCTTTTTTATTTTTAAATTTTGGTTTTTCAAGTTTTGCTTTTCTATTTTTAAATTCTTTTTTTTTAAGTTTTGTTTTTTAAATTCTGTTTATTTTTAAGTTCTTTTTATTTTTAAATTTTGTTTTTTATTTTTAAATTTTGCTTTTTTGTTTTTAAATTTTGCTTTTTTATTTTCGAGTTTTCATTTTTTATTTTTAAATTTTGCTTTTTTGTTTTTAAATTTTGCTTTTTTGTTTTTAAATTTTGATTTTTTTATTTTTAAATTTCGATTTTTTCCCCAAATTTTCCTTTCCGGATTATTTTTCCCCCGATTTTTTTATTCCCCCCCCATCGCCTCGCTCCTTCTCTCTCTATTTTCTCTCACCCCCCCCAACCCCCCCCCGCCCCCCCCAAATCCCCCCCCCACGGTCGTCATTGGTCGATCCCCGATTTTTTAAGCCCCGCCCCCTCGCCCTTAAGCCCCGCCCCTCGCCCTTAAGCCCCGCCCCCTCCCCTTAAGCCCCGCCCCCTCCGCGCCGATGGGGGGGGCCCCACCCCCGCCCCCCCTCCCCACGGACCCACGGACACCCCCGGACCCCCGGCCACGGTAAGAGGGGGGGGCCCCCCCCCTTGGCCCTTCCCCCCCCCCCGCTTAATTAGCGCCGCTAATTAGCGCCGCTCATTAAGGGGGGGGGGGCGGGGGGCGCCACTCCCGCCCCTCGCAGCGCTCCGGGGGCCCCCCTCCCCCCCCCCCAATTACCCCCTCCCTCCCCCCCACTTCATCCCCTCCTAATTAATCGCTGCCTGGTGACCTTCTTAATTAATGCCCGCGCTAATTAGCGCCACTAATTAACAACGAGGTGAGTGCCCCCCAGGTGGTCATTAAAGGACCCCCCCCCCTCCAAATTTCCCCCCCCTCCAAATTTCACCCCCCTCATTAGCAGATGAGGGTAATTAGCGGCCCCTCGTTAGCATGGAACAGTAATTAACACTGCTCGTTAGCATAAAGCAGTAATTAATATTTCTTATTATCACGTAACAGTAATTATCATCGCCTTGTTAGCATACCAGGGTGGTATCAGCCCCTAATTAACGCACAAAGGGTAATTAGCGGCCCCTCGTTAATGTGCAGCGGTAATGAAGACCCTCATTAGCACATAATCTCACTTGTTATTCTCTAATGAAAGTATAAGTGTAATTAGCAGCACCTCGTTAGCATATAACGCTAATTACAGTCTCCATAATTAGCACATAATAGTAATTATTGCCCCCCTCGTTAGCATATGAGGGTAGCGGAACCCCCCCTAATTAGCATACAAGGGTAATTAGCAGCCTATCGTTAACACGCAGTGGTAATTAACACTCTCATTAGCATACAATTAGCATACAATGCCCCTCATCAGCACATGAAGGTGATTACTGCCCCCTAATTAGCATACAAAGGTAATTGGAGTTGTCCTCATTAACACTCAAGTCCAATTAGCAGCCCCTAATTAGTATGCAAGGGTAATTAACACCCTCATTTGCATATAATGGTCTTTATTGTCACCGCATTAGCATACAGCAGTAATTAACAGCAGCTCATTAGCGCCCAGTGTTAATTAGCCGCCCCTCATTAACACGGGAGGGCGCTGAGCCCCTCATTACCCCCAACCCTAATTAATGACCCGTCCTGCTAATTAGGTGATGGGGGGGTGGAGCTTTGGGGCTTAATTAGTTGGGGTAATTAGTGGCCTTAACGAGCAAGGGGACCTAATTAGACCCTAATTAGCGGCCCCCAAGCCCTAATTAGCGGCCCCAACCCTAATTAGAGCCCCCCCATGCCCTAATTAGTGGCGCTAACGAGCGCCGGTAACGAGCCCCGCCCCCAGGCCGAGCCCCGCCCCCCTCCCCCAGGCCCCCCCCCTCATTAGCGCCGCTAACGAGCTCGGGGCTCCGCCCCCTCCATCTCCCCTCCCCCCCCTCCCTCCTCGCCCCGCCCCTCCCCGCCCCCTCTGGCCCCGCCCCCTTTGGCCCCGCCCCTTCCCCTGGCCCCGCCCCCTTTCCCCTCCCCCTCCTCGCCCCTCCCTCTCCCCATTGCCCCTCCCCGTGGCCCCTCCCCCTCCCCTCCCCCTTCTCCTCCTTCTCACCCTCCCCCTCCCTCCCCTTTCCCCTCCCTCACCCCATCCCCTCCCCGTCCCCATCACCCTTCCCCTCCCCCTTCCCATTACCCTCCCCATCCCCTCCCCTTCCCTTCCCCCTCCCTGCCCCTTCCCCTCCCCCTCCCTCACCCTTCCCCTCCCCATCCCCTCTCTTTCCCCCTTCCTCACCCTTCCCCTCCCCCTTCCCATTACCTTTCCCCTCCCCTTCCCCTCCCTCCCCCTCCCCTATCCCTTCCCCTCCCCATCCCCTCTCTTTCCCCCCTTCCTCACCCTTCCCCTCCCCCTTCCTATTACCTTTCCCCTCCCCATCCCCTTCCCCTCCCCCTCCCTCACCCTTCCCCACCCCTTCCCCTCCCCCACCCTCACCCTTCCCTTCCCCACCCCTTCCCCTCCCCCACCCTCACCCTTCCCCTCCCCACCCCATTCCCTCCCCCACCCTCACCCTTCCCTTCCCCTCCCCCTCCCTCACCCTTCCCCTCCCCATCCCCTTCCCTTCCCTCCCCATCCCCTCCCTTTCCCCCTTCCT
>NC_139755.1:656842-685517 GCF_964211835.1 Anser anser
GTACAAAATGGCGGCCCCCTTTCCCCCCCAACCCCAGGCCCCGCCCCCTTACCCCAAGCCCCGCCCCCTCCGACCCCAGGCCCCGCCCCCCCCCCATTAAGGAGACGTCCGAGGCCGGGCCGCAATTAGCAGGGGCCGTTAATTGGCGGGGGAGGGGCGGGGCTCGGGGGGGGAGGAGCACTGCAGGCGGGGGGGGGCCGCGGCCGAGGGGGGGGGCGGCGCCCGTTCACCACCAGCGCCAGCGGCGTCGCCACGCGGATGCCCAGGAAGGAGAAGGTCTGCGCCAGTATAAACCAGTATACACCAGTATAAACCAGTATAGACCAGTATAAACCAGTATGCACCAGTACAGACCAGTACGGACCGGTATAAACTGGTATAGACTGGTAGCAACTGGTATAGACCAGGAGGGGCCCACCCAGGGGGTGGGTCTCACCCTCCCAGTATATCCCAGTGTCCGCCCAGTACGGCCCAGTCCCGGCCCCAAACCCCCTCCCAGTTCCCTCCCAGTGTCCCTTAACCCCCCCCCCCAGTCCCTCCCAGTTCTTCCCAGTCCATCCCAGTTCCCTCCCAGTACGTCCCAGTGCCTCCCAGTCCCCTCCCAGTCCATCCCAGTTCCCTCCCAGTACGTCCCAGTGCCTCCCAGTCCCCTCCCAGTGCCTCCCAGTATATCCCAGTTCCCTCCCAGTATGGCCCAGTGCCCCCAAACCCCTTCCCAGTTCCCCCCCAGTGCCCCACAACCCCCTCCCACTGCCTTCCCAGTCCCTCCCAGTGCTCCCAGTTCCCCCTCCCAGTCCTTCCCAGTACATCCCAGTCCCCTCCCAGTGCCCTAGAACCCCCTCCCAATCCCTCCCAGTCCCTCCCAGTATAGCCCAGTTCCCCCCCAGTGCCCCCAACCCCCCTCCCAGTCCCTTCTCACCCCCCTCCAGCCCACTACCCCCTCCCAGTCCCTCCCAGTGCCTCCCAGTCCTCTCCCAGTATATCCCAGTATACCCCAGTCTCCTCCCAGTAGACCCCCAGTACCCCCCCAGTCCCTCCCAGTATCTCCCAGTACCCTTCCAGTGCCCCCAAACCCTTTCCCAGACCCTCCCAGTCCCTCCCAGTATATCCCAGTGTCCTCCCAGTATATCCCAGTATCCCCCAGTCCCCTCCCAGTGCCCCGAAACCCCCCAACCCCCCCCCCCGTAAAGCCCCCCAAACCCCCCCATAACCCCCTCCCAGTCCCTCCCAGTTCCCTCCCAGTACATCCCAGTCTCCTCCCAGTATATCCCAGTCCCTCCCAGTCCCCTCCCAGTATATCCCAGTACATCCCAGTCTCCTTGCAGTATACCCCAGTCCCCTCCCAGTCCCTCCCAGTCCCTCCCAGTCCCCCCCAGTACCCCAAACCCCCCCAAATCCCCCCCAAACCCCTTCCCAGCCCCTCCCAGTCCCCCCCAATCCCCTCCCAGTCCCTCCCAGTGCCTCCCAGTCCCCTCCAGTATATCCCAGTCTCTTCCCAGTCCCTCCCAGTATCTCCCAGTCCCCTCCCAGTACCCCAAAGCCCCCCAAATCCCCCCCCAACCCCCCCAATCCCCTCCCAGCCCCCTCCCAGCCCCCCCCAGCCCCTCCCAGTGCCCCCAGTGCCCCCCAGTGCCCCCAGTACCTTGCCCTGGTGCTGCACCAGGTGCTGGCGCAGGCGGGGCTCGGGCAGCCCCAGGGCGTCCCCCACCAGCACCCCCCAGCTCGGCGCCGCGTTGAACACGCTCACGGCCGCCACCGCCCCCGCCCCGTCCGCCACCCCCAGCGTGCTGCGCCAGTACAAACCAGTACAAACCAGTAAGGGCCAGTACGGACCACTAGGGACCAGTACAGACCACTAGGGACCAGTACAAACTACTAGGGACCAGTACAGACCACTAAGGGGCAGTATGAACCAGTAGGGGCCAGTACGGACCAGTAGGGGGCAGTATGGACCAGTAGGGGGCTGCGCCAGTAAGGACCAGTACAAACCAGTAAGGGCCAGTACAGACCACTAGGGACCAGTACAGACCACTAGGGACCAGTACAGACCACTAGGGACCAGTACAAACCACTAAGGGCCAGTACGAACCAGTAGGGGCCAGTATGAACCAGTAAGGGGCAGGACGGACCACTAAGGGGCTGCGCCAGTAAGGCCCAGTACAAACCAGTAAGGGCCAGTACAGACCAGTAAGGGGCAGTACAGACCAGTAAGGGCCAGTACAGACCAGTAAGGGCCAGTACAGACCAGTAAGGGCCAGGACGGACCAGTAAGGGCCAGTACAGGCCCCTACGGAGCTGTAGGGCCCAGTATGGGGGGGGGGGGGGGGGGGGGGTGGGAAGGGATGGAGCGCTTATAGGGGCAGGAGGGCGCTTATGGGGTCTTTTATGGGGACATTTGGGGACTTACGGGGTCGTGGGGACACTTATAGGGTCATGGGGTCAGTTATGGGGTCATTTTGGGGGACATTTGGGCATTATAGGGTCATAGGGACACTTATGGGGTCATTTATGGGGACATTTGGGGCCTTATGGGGTCGTGGGGCCGCTTATAGGGACATTTTGGGGGACATTCGGGCATTATAGGGTCGTGGGGGCACTTATGGGGTCCTGGGGATGCTTATAGGGCCATACGGACGCTTATAGGGCCACAGGGACGCTTATAGGATCACCCACGCGAAGCCCCCCAAACCCCCCCCAAACCCCAACCCCCCGACCCCCCCAAACCCCATAACCCCCCCCCGACCCCCCGAAACCCCAAAAACCCCACAAACGGCCCCAAAAACTCACAAGGGGACGCGCTCCTCGGGGGTGAGGCTGAAGAGGACGCGGCCCAGCAGCGCCCGCCCCGGTTGGCCCCGAGCCGCAGCGACCCCAAAAGGGCCGGGGACCCCCCCAGCGGCCCCAAAAGGGACGGGGGCAGCGACCCCAAAAGGCCCCGCAGCCGCTTGCCCCGCACCTTGCCCTAAAAAGGGGGGAAATGGCCCCAAAACGGGCTCAGGCGGCCCCAAAAAGGACCCTCCGGGGCCCTAAAAGGCAGCGAACGGCCCCAAAATAACCCCAAATTGCCCTAAATCCACCCAAAATAACCCCAAATGGCCCCAAATCCACCCCAATGGCCCCAAATCCACCCCGAATGGCCCCAAAAGGCCCCAAAAGCACCCTAAATCCACCCAAAAAGGCCCCAAAACCACCCCAAATGGCCCCAAAACCACCCCGAATGGCCCCAAATCCACCCCAAATGGCCCCAAAACCACCCCAAATGGCCCCAAAACCACCCCGAATGGCCCCAAATCCACCCCAAATGGCCCCAAAACCACCCCAAATGGCCCCAAATCCACCCCAAATGGCCCCAAAAGCGCCCCGAACGGCCCCAAATCCGCCCCAAATGGCCCCAAAATAACCCCAAATGGTCTTAAATGGCCCCAAAATAACCCCAAATCCACCCCAAATGACCCCAAAATAACCCCAAATGGCCCCAAATCCACCCCAAATTGCCCTAAATCCACCCAAAATAACCCTAAATGACCCAAATCCACCCCAAATGACCCCAAAACTACCCCAAATGGTGTTAAATGGCCCCAAATTAACCCCAAATGGCCCCCAAACCACCCCAAATGGTCCCAAAAGGCCCCAAATCCACCCTAAATAGCCCCAAATCCACCCCAAATTACCCCAAAATAACCCCAAACGGCCCCAAACCCACCCCAAATCCACCGCAAGCCACCCAAAATGGCCCCAAACCCACCCAAAACCACCCCAAAATGGCCCCAAAACCACCCTAAATGGCCCCAAATCCGCCCAAAATGGCCCCAAATCCGCCCTGAATAACCCTAAATGGCCCCAAATCCACCCCAAATGGCCCCAAATCCACCCCAAATGGCCCCAAATCCACCCTGAATCCACCCAAAAAGGCCCCAAAACCACCCCAAATGGTCCCAAAACTACCCCAAATGGCCCCAAAAGCACCCAAAATGGCCCCAAAAGGCAGTGAACGGCCCCAAAACAACCCCAAATCCACCCCAGATGACCCCAAAATAACCCCAAATGGCCCCAAATCCACCCCAAATTGCCCTAAATCCACCCAGAATAACCCCAAATGGCCGCAAATCCACCCCAAATGACCCCAAAACTACCCCAAATGGTGTTAAATGGCCCCAAAATAACCCTGAATCCACCCCAAATCCACCCCAAAATAACGCCAAATGGCCCTAAATCCACCCAGAAAGGCCCCAAAACCACCCCAAATGATCCCAAAAGGCCCCAAATCCACCCTAAATGGCCCCAAATCCACCCCAAAGTACCGCAAAATAACCCCAAATGGCCCCAAAACCACCCCAAATAGCCCAAAATGGCCCCAAATTCACCCCAAATTGTGGTAAATGGCCCCAAAATAACCCCAAATGGCCCCAAATCCACCCTAAATTGCCCCAAATGGCCCCAAAAGCACCCTAAATCCACCCCAGGCCACCCCAAATGGCCCCAAACCCACCCAAAATGGCCCCAAATCCACCCAAATGGCCCCAAATCGCATCGAATGGCCCCAAAATAACCCCAAATGGCCCCAAATCTGCCCCAAATAGCCCCAAAACCACCCGAAATGGCCCCAAAACCGCCCAAAATGGCCCCAAAACCGCCCAAAATGGCCCCAAAACCACCCAAAATGGCCCCAAAACCGCCCAAAATCCGCCCGAAATAGTCTTAGTCTTAAATGGCCCCAAATCCACCCAAAATAGCCCCAAAATCCACCCTAAATGACCCCAAGTCCCCCCAAAAGATACTTAAAACCCCCAAAAGACCCAAATCCCCTCCCAAAAAAGCTCAAAATCCCCCAAAATGCCCCAAATCCCCCAAAAGGACCCCAAATTGTCCCCAAATCCCCCCAAATTCCCTCCAAAATGCCCCAAATCCCCCCAAATTCCACCAAAATTACCCCAAAAATGCCCGAAGTCCCCCAAAATGACCCCAAATCCCCAAATCCCCCCAAACTCCTCCCAAATCCCCCCAAATTACCTCAAAATGCCCCCAAATACCCTAAAGTGCCCCCCAAATATCCCAAATCTCTTCAAATGCCCCCAAATACCCCAAAATGACCCCAAAATGACCCAAATCCCCCCAAAAGCCCCAAAATACTCCCCAAAATGCCCAAGTCTCCCCAAAATGCCCCAAATGCCACCGAAATGACCCCAAATCCCCAAAATCCCCCAAAATGCCCCAAATACCCCCAAATGCCCGAAAACGCCCCTAAAAATGTCCCAAAATCCCCCAAATTCCCCCCAAAGTGCCCCAAATTCCCCAAAATGACCCAAATCACCTCAAAATGACCTCAAAAAGCCCCAAATCCCCCCAAAACTCCCCAAACGCCCCTAAAGGTGCCCTAAAATCCCCAAAATGCCCCCAAATACCCCAAAATGCCCAAAATCCTCAAATCGCCCCAAAATTACCCCGAAAAACGCCCCAAATCCCCGTAAAACGCCCCCTAAAATGCCCCCAAATTCCCCAAAATGACGTCAAAACGCCCCCCAAAATGCCCCAAATCCCCCCAAAATGCCCCAAATCCCCCCAAAATGCCCCAAATCCCCCCCGAATCCCCCAAATCCCACCAAAATGCCCCAAAATCCCCCCAAAATGCCCCAAATCCCCCCAAAATGCCCCAAAATCCCCCCAAAATCCCCCCAAAATGCCCCAAATCCCTCCAAAATCCCCCAAATCCCCCAAAATGCCCCAAATCCCTCCCAAATGCCCCAAATCCCCCCCAAAATGCCCCAAATCCCCCCAAAATACCCCAAATCCCTCCAAAATGCCCCAAATCCCCCCCGAATCCCCCAAATCCCCCCAAAATGCCCCAAATCCCCCAAAATGCCCCAAATCCCCCCAAAATGCCCCAAATCCCCCCAAAATACCCCAAATCCCTCCAAAATGCCCCAAATCCCCCCCGAATCCCCCAAATCCCCCCAAAATGCCCCAAATCCCCCCAAAATGCCCCAAATCCCCCCCGAATCCCCCAAATCCCCCCAAAATGCCCCAAATCCCCCCAAAATGCCCCAAATCCCCCCCGAATCCCCCAAATCCCCCCAAAATGCCCCAAATCCCCCCAAAATGCCCCAAATCCCCCCCGAATCCCCCAAATCCCCCCAAAATGCCCCAAATCCCCCCAAAATGCCCCAAAATCCCCCCAAAATGCCCCAAATCCCCCCAAAATGCCCCAAATCCCCCCAAAATCCCCCAAATCCCCCCGAATCCCCCAAATCCCCCCAAAATGCCCCAAATCCCCCCAAAATGCCCCAAAATCCCCCCAAAATCCCCCAAATCCCCCCAAAATGCCCCAAATCCCCCCAAAATGCCCCAAATCCCCCCAAAATGCCCCAAATCCCCCCAAAATGCTCCAAATCCCCCCAAAATGCCCCAAATCCCCCCAAAATGCCCCAAAATCCCCCCAAAATCCCCCAAATCCCCCCAAAATGCCCCAAATCCCCCCAAAATGCCCCAAATCCCCCCAAAATGCTCCAAATCCCCCCAAAATGCCCCAAATCCCCCCAAAATGCTCCAAATCCCCCCAAAATGCCCCAAATCCCCCAATTTTCCCCCCAAATCCCCCCCCACAAAATGGCCGCCGCCCTCCCCTCACGCCAAGCCCCGCCCCTTCCCCGTAAGCCCCGCCCCCTTCCCCCCCAAGCCCCGCCCCCCGGCTGTCACTCACGCGGTTGCTCAGCAACGTGCAGAGCCGCCCCAGGTAGTCCAGCAGCCGCGCGTGGCGCATGCGCGGCTCCGCCCAGTCCGGCGCCAGCGCCGCCGCCCGCGCCAGCCCCTCCCCTCCAGCGCCGCCCCGTAGCGCTCCTGGTACTGCAGCAGCTGCGCGCCCATTGGCTGAGCCGCGCGGCCCGCGCGCGCCCATTGGCTGAGCCGCGCCGCGCCGCGCGCCCGTTGGCCGCCGCCTCGGCGCTCGTCCGCCCCCTCCCCCGGCCCCGCCCGCCCCCTCCCGGCCCCGCCCACCTCGCTCCCTATTGGCTGGCGTACCGTGGCGCGGTTGAGGTGGAGGTCGGGATTGGCTGCGGCGGCCGGGTCGATTTTCTCCTGGGGCGGGGGGGCGGGGCCGCGTCACCATGGCGACGGGACCCCGCCCCCTAGCAACGGGGCCTGCCCCTAGCAACGGGGCCTGCCCCTAGCAACGGGGCCTGGCCTTAGCAACGGGGCCTGCCCCATAGGTTCCACCAGGCCCTACAGGGACCCCATAGCACCCATAGGGCCCTAAGGGGACTATAGGGCCCCACAGCGACCCTATAGCGACTATGGGGCCCCACGGAGACCCCATAGCGACCCCAGGCCCTATAGTGGCCATAGGGCCCCATAGCAACCCCACAGACACCCCCGGCCCTATAGGGACCCCATAGCAAACCCCGACCCTATAACAACTATAGGGCCCCATGACGACCCTATGGCCACTATAGGGCCCCATAGCGACCCCATAGCGACCCCAGGCCCTACAGGGACCATAGGGCCCCATAGTGACCCCACGGAAACCCCTGGCCCTATAGGGACCCCATAGCAACCCCGACCCTATAGCGACCATAGGGCCCCACAACGACCCTATAGCGACTATAGGGCCCCATAGCGACCCCATAGCGACCCCAGGCCCTATAGTGACCATAGGGCCCCACAGCGACCCCATAGACACCCCCGGCCCTATAGGGACCCCCCAGGCCCTATAGAGGCCCCTATAGGGCCGCGTACCGCCTGTGCGTAGGCGCCCAGCGCGCGGCGCGCGGCCTCGGGGCTCTGCCCCCCGGCGAAGAAGAGCGAGACGTAGGCGTTGCCCAGCACGTCTGGGGGGGGGGGGCGTTATTAGGGACCCCCGTCCCCGTCCCCCAGACCCCGCAACGACCCCCCGAAACCCCCCCGACCCTATAAGACCCCCCCCGATCCTATAAAACCCCATAACGACCCTATAAGACCCCATAACCCCCCCCTTTACCCCCAACGACCCCCCCCCGACCCCAATAACCCCCCCCCACCCCCCCACCCACCCCCCAAACCCCCCTCCCCCTCACCCCACAACAACCCCCCAAAACCCCCCCGACCCCATAAGACCCCATAACGACCCCATAAGACCCTATAAGACCCCATAACCCCCCAGAGCCCCCCCATAACCGCCAATAACCCCCCCCCACCCCCCCACCAACCCCCCAAACCCCCCTCCCCCTCACCCCACAACAACCCCCCAAAACCCCCCCCGGCCCTATAAAACCCTATAACGACCCCATAAGACCCCATAACCCCCAGACCCCCCCTTTACCCCAAACACCCCCCCCGACCCCAATAACCCCCCACGACCCCCCCACCAACCCCCCAAACCCCCCTCCCCCTCACCCCAGCGGGACCCCCCAAAACCCCCCCGACCCCATAAGACCCCGTAACGACCCCGTAAGGCCCCGTAAGGCCCTATAGGACCCTATAAGGCCCCCCCGACTCACACCAGGACCGCCCGTCGGTGGGGGCGCAGCGCACGGCGGCCTCGGCCTGGGCCAGGCTCTCCCCCAGGGCCCCCCCCCGGCGCAGGGCCATGGAGAGCAGGCGGCGCGCCTCCGCGTCCTCGCCCTATAGGGTTTCGGGGAGAAAAAACCCCAAAAAGGGACCCCAAAAAAGGTCGAAATCCTATAAAAAAGGCCCCGATCCTATAGGGGGACCCTAAAGGTATAGGGGGGGCGGTTAGGGTATAGGGGGGCGCTCGGGGGGGCGGCAATACCCGAAATCCTATAAAATAAGGGCGCGACCCTATAAGCGACCCTAAAGGTCAGCGGGGCCCCAAATCCCCCGTAACCCCCCCGAACCCCGCCCCAAATCCCCCCGAATCCGCCCAAATCCCCCCCATAGCCCCCCCGACCCCATAAGCCCCCAAATCCCCTATAACGCCCCCCCACAGCCCTCGAATCGGCCCTATAAGGCTCCGCACCGACCCCATAACCCGGTACGGACCCTATAGCCCCCATACTGACCCTATAGCCCCCATACTGACCCTATAACCCCCATACGGACCCTATAGCCCCCATACTGACCCTATAGCCCCCATACTGACCCTATAACCCCCATACTGACCCTATAGACCCCCATACTGACCCTATAGCCCCCGTACTGACCCTATAACCCCCATACTGACCCTATAGCCCCCATACTGACCCTATAGCCCCCGTACTGACCCTATAACCCCCATACTGACCCTATAACCCCCCAAATCTCCCCCAAATCCCCCCATACCGACCCTAAAACCCCAATAATCGACCCTATAACCCCCATACTGACCCTATAACTCCTCATCTGACCCTATAACCCCTCCAACTGACCCTATAACCCCCCAAATCGACCCTATAACCTCAAAATCGACCCTATAACCCTAATAATTGACCTATAACCCCTTACATTGACCCTATAAGCCCCAAATCGACCCTATAACCCCTGATATTGATCCCATAAACCCCCCGTATCAACCCTATAACCCCTCATACTGATGCTATAACCCCCAAATCGACCCCATAACCCCCCATATTGATCCTATAACCCCCAAATCAACCCTATAACCCCTGACATTGACCCTATAACCCCCAAATCAACCCTATAACCCCTGATATTGACCCTATAACCCGTCATATTGACCCTATAACCCCCAAATTGACCCTATAACCCCTCATACTGACCCTATAACCCTTCATATCGATCCTATAACCCCAAAATTGACCCCATGACCCCCCCATCAACCCTATAACCCCCCAAATGGACCCTCTAACTCTTCATATTGGCCCTATAATCCCCATGCTGACCCTATAACCCTGAAATTGACCCCATAACCCCCCATATTGACCCTATAACCCCCCATATTGACCCCATAACCCCCCATATTGAGCCTATAACCCCTGATATCAACCCTATAACCCCCGATATTGATCCTATAACCCCTGACATCAACCCTATAACCCCCAAATTAACCCTATAACCTCTATATTGACCCTAACCCCTGATATTGACCCTATAACCCCCGATATCAACCCTATAACCCCTGATATTGACCCTATAACCCCTTACATCGACCCTATAACCTCTCATACTTACCCTATAACCCTTCATATTGACCCTATAAGCCCCAAATTGACCCCATAACCCCCCATATTGACCCCATAACCCCTGATATTGACCCCATAACCCCCGATATCGACCCTATAACCCCTTACATCGACCCTATAACCTCTATATTGACCCCATAACCCCCATACTGACCCTATAACCCCTGATATTGACCCCATAACCCCCATATTGACCCCATAACCCCTGATATTGACCCTATAACCCCTGATACTGACCCCATAACCCCCCATACTGACCCCATAACCCCCCATACTGACCCCATAACCCCCATACTGACCCCATAACCCCCATACTGACCCCATAACCCCGTAACTGACCCCATAACCCCCATACTGACCCCATAACCCCCCACACCGACCCCATAACCCCCATACTGACCCCATAACCCCCCATACTGACCCCATAACCCCCATACCGACCCCATAACCCCTTACACCGACCCCATAACCCCTTACACCGACCCCATAACCCCCCACCCCCCCCGAACCCCCGCTCACGTGCGCCAGGGCCCCTCGGAAGCAGCCGCGGGCGCCGTGCAGGTCCCCGCGGCGCCAGCGGGCCTCCCCGAGGCGGGTCCAGGCGGGCGCCAGCCCCGGCTGCAGCTTCAGCGCCCGGCCCAGCGCCGCCTCCGCCCGGCCCCGGCCCCCCGGCGCCGCCTCCAGCGCCCGCGCCCGCAGCAGCAGCGCCCGCGCCCGGCCCTGCGGGGAGACTGGGGGGGGCGGGGCTTAGACGGGGGCGGGGCTTAGAGAGGGGGCGGGGCTTAGCGGGGGGGGCGGGGCTTAGACGGGGGCGGGGCTTAGAGAGGGGGCGGGGCTTAGAGAGGGGGCGGGGCTTAGCGGAGGGGGCGGGGCTTAGAGAGGGGGCGGGGCTTAATGGAGGGGCGGGGCTTAAAGTGGGGGCGGGGCTTAAGGGAGGGGGCGGGGCTTAAAGTGGGGGGCGGGGCTTAATGGAGGGGGCGGGGCTTAATGGAGGGGGCGGGGCTTAAAGTGGGGGCGGGGCTTAATGGAGGGGGCGGGGCTTAAACTGAGGGGGTGGGGCTTAAAGTGGGGGGAGGGGCTTAATGGAGGGGGCGGGGCTTAGCGGAGGGGGCGGGGCTTAATGGGGGCAGGGCTTAACGGAGGGGGCGGGGCTTAATGGAGGGGGTGGGGCTTAGTGGAGGGGGCGGGGCTTAGACAGGGGGCGGGGCTTAACGGAGGGGTGGGGGCTTAGGGGGCGGGGCTTAACGGAGGGGGCGGGGCTTAAAGTGGGGGGCGGGGCTTAAGGGAGGGGAGGGGATTATGGGGGGGCGGGGCTTAAAGTGAGGGGCGGGGCTTAGACGGGGGGCGGGGCTTAATGCAGGGGGCGGGGCTTAATGCAGGGGGCGGGGCTTAATGGAGGGGGCGGGGCTTAATGGAGGGGGCGGGGCTTAAAGTGGGGGCGGGGCTTAGAGAGGGGGCAGGGCTTAACGTGGGGGGCGGGGCTTAGACAGGGGCGGGGCTTAACGGAGGGGGCGGGGCTTAGAAAGGGGGCGGGGCTTAATGGAGGTGGTGGGGCTTAGGGGAGGGGGCGGGGCTTAGAGAGGGGGCGTGACTTAATGGAGGGGGCGGGACTTAGAAAGGGGTGGGGCTTAGTGGAAGGGGCGGGGCTTAGAAAGGGGGCGGGGCTTAGAAAAGGGGCGGGGCTTAATGGAGGGGAGGGGCTTAAAGTGGGGGGCGGGGCTTAACGGACGGGAGGGGATTATGGGAGGGGGCGGGGCTTAATGGAGGGGGCGGGGCTTAATGGCGGGACAGGGCTTAGAAAGGGGGCGGCGCTTAAAGTGGGGGCGGGGCTTAATGGAGGGGCGGGGCTTAATGGAGGGGGCGGGCTTAAAGTGGGGGGCGGGGCTTAATGGAGGGGGCGGGGCTTAATGGAGGGGGCGGGCTTAAAGTGGGGGGCGGGGCTTAATGGAGGGGGCGGGGCTTAATGGAGGGAGCGGGCTTAAAGTGGGGGGCGGGGCTTAACGGAGGGGCGGGGGTTATGGGAGGGGGCGGGGCTTAAAGCGAGGGGCGGGGCTTAATGGAGGGGGTGGGGCTTAATAGGGCGGGGCTTAAAGTGAGGGGTGGGGCTTTAAGGGAGGGGGCGGGGCTTAAAGGGAAGGGGTGGGGCTTAATGGAGGGGGCGGGCCTTAAAGTGAGGGGGCGGGGCTTAATGGAGGGGGCGGGGCTTAAAGCGAGGGGCGGGGCTTAACGGGAATGGGGCGGGGCTTAAAGGGAATGGGGCGGGGCTTAATGGGGGCGGGGCTTAAAGTTAGGGGGCGGGGCTTAAAGCGAGGGGGTGCGGCTTAAAGTGAGGGGTGGGGCTTTAAGGGAGGGGGCGGGGCTTAAAGGGAAGGGGCGGGGCTTAACGGAGGGGGCGGGGCTTAAAGCGAGGGGCGGGGCTTAATGGAGGGGTGGGGGTAAGGGGAGGGGGAGGAGCGTGTGCAGGGGCGGGGCTTAAGGGAGGGGCGGGGCTTAAAGGGAGGGGGCGGCGCCTATTGGTGGGGTGGGGCCGGGGGGCGTGGCCTGTGGAGGGGGGCGTGGTCTGGGAGGGGCGGGGTCTGGCAAGGGGGCGGAGCCAAGGGGGGAATGGGAGGGGCTGGAGGGAGGGGGCGGAGCCAGGACCCAGGGGGCGGGGCTACGCGAAGGGGGGCGGGGCCAGAGGGGGGCGGGGCTTGAGGGGGCGGGGCTTAGGGAGGGGGGCGTGGCTTGGGGAGGTGGGCGGGGCCTGGCGGCTCACCCTGGACGGCCTCCATGCGCTGCACCGTGCGCTCCATCGCCTCCTCCAGCGCCGCCAGCGCCTCGCTGCGGGGGGCGCCGCCGTCACCGGGGGGGGAGCCGGGGGGCGGGGGGTCGGGGCCGTCGCCGTCGCCGGGGGGGTCGCCGAGGCCCGGGGGGTCGCCGTCGGGCAGCCGCAGGGTGTCCTTGAAGCGGTACAGCTCGGCCACCATCTCCTGGGGGGGGGCAAAAAAAAAAGGGGGGGGTGTTTGGGGGGGTTGGGGGTGATTGGGGGGGTTTGGGGGGGTTGGGGGGGGTATTGGGGGGGATTTGGGGGGGGGTTGGGGGGTTATGGGGGGGATTTGGGGGGTTTTGGGGGGGGTTTTGGGGGTTGTCAGGCGGCTGTTGTCATGGTGACGGGGTGTTGTCACCCCCCCCCCCCCCGGGGGGGGTGATGTGGGGGTGACGGGGCACAGGCAGCCAAAGTCGCCCCGGCAACCGGGCCCTGTCACCCCCCGTTTCCATAGCAACCAGGCCCTGTCACCCCAAATCGCCATGGCAACCAGGCCGTGTCACCCTAAATCGCCATGGCAACCAGGCCTTGTCACCCCTAGGCCTCGTCCCCATGGCAACCGGGCCTTGTCACCCCTTGTCACCCCGTTTCCATAGCAACCAGGCCCTGTCACCCCAAATCTCCATAGCAACCAGGCCCTGTCACCCCAAATCTCCATAGCAACCAGGCCGTGTCACCCGAAATCGCCATGGAAACCGGGCCCTGTCACCCCTTGTCACCCTGTTCCCATAGCAACTAGGCCCTGTCACCCTAAATCGCCATGGAAACCGGGCCCTGTCACCCCTTGTCACCCCGTTCCCATAGCAACCAGGCCCTGTCACCCCAAATCGCCATAGCAACCAGGCCCTGTCACCCGAAATCGCCATGGAAACCGGGCCCTGTCACCCCTTGTCACCCCGTTCCCATAGCAACCAGGCCCTGTCACCCCAAATCACCACGGCAACCAGGCCTGGTCACCCCCTAGGCCTTGTTCCCACGGCAACCAGGCCCTGTCACCCCGTTCCCCTAGCAACCAGGCCCCGTCACCCCCTAGCAACCGGCCCCCCGCCCCACCCCCACCCCAGCGCCGTCCCCATGGCAACCAGGCCCCGCCCCCGCGTCCCCATGGCAACCAGCGCCCTCCCCCCACCTCCAGGGCCTTCAGGGCCTCCTCGTCGCCCCCTTCCCCGTCCCCCTCGGCCGCCGCCGCCGCCTCCTCCGGGGCCTCCTCGGCCGCCGCCATTGCTGCCGTGGCCACGCCCCCTCCCGCTGGCCACGCCCCCTCCCCTGGCCACGCCCCCTCCCGCTGGCCACGCCCCCCAGCCGCCCACAGCGCCCTCTGGCCCCACGGAGGCCTACAAGGGCCGCGCGACCTCCCCAAGATGGCGGCGCCCCCCCCGCGCTGCCACACTCAAGATGGCGGCGCAAGCCCGCGAAAGTTAGGCCAATAGGGAAGCAGGGCTCGGCCGAGCATCTCCATATATGGGCAAGGCCGCACCCAAAATGGCGCCTCCCTCGTGGCCGTAGGAGCAGCCCCACTCAAAATGGCGGCCAGCCCGCCAAAACCGGACCAATAGGAACGCGGGGCTCAGCCGCCCCGCTCCATATACGGGCAACGCCACACCCAACATGGCGTCGCCCTGCGGCCGTAGCGGGCGCCGCGCTCAAAATGGCGGCGCTGCGCATGCGCAGTCACCCGAGTGTCTCAGCCCTCTCCCCCCTCCCCAGGGGCATCCCAAAATGAGGCAAAATCGGCGATTTTCACCATTTTATTTAAATTTTCACCACTTCTTCCCGTCCCTTTTCAATTCTTTTCCTCCCCCTTTCCTCCCCCTGGCTTTTAACGCCAGCCAGCGGCTCCAAACCGCGCCGTAAAGCCGGGACCGGCCCCAAGCAGCCCAGCGCTGAGGTAAAAACCCCAAAATTCCCCCAAATTTTTGACCGTTTTTGACCGTTTTTACACATTTTCAGCTCCCAACCCCCTTGAAATCCCCCTCAGAAAGATGTCCGCGAAAAAACCCCGCTTCTAGACCCGATTTTAAGCCGGAGGCGCTAAGAGTGAGAGACACAGGACGCTTTTTTAAAAAAATAAAATATTTTTATTAACATTTTTATTAATTTTTCTTATTTTTTAAAAATTTCACCCCAAATTTCAACTCTTGCTGCTCCTCCGCACGGCCACAGGGCGTTTATTGCGCTGAAAAGCTCCAAAAACGGTGATGTTTACCCAGATGCGGAGGTTGGTAGAGCCTCGTCCGGGGGCTCGGGGCTCGGAAAGGGGAATAAAATTACTCAAAAATTAATAAAATACAAAAAAAAAGGGAAAAAATGAGGAAAAATGGGTTTAAAGGGGAAAAATTTGGGGTGAAAAGGGGGAAAAGGGATAAAAATGGGGATAAAAGGGGGGGGGTTGAAGGGGTGGGAGGCTTACCTGAGCGCTCCGGGCTTAAAAATATTAATTAAAAATTTAAAGAATAATTTTAAAAAAATGAAGAAAAAAGGGAAAAAAGGGTTTAAAAGGAGAAAAATGAGCTTAAAAGGGAAAAATTTGGGGTGAAAAGGGGGAAAAAGGGATAAAAATGGGGATAAAAGGGGGGGGGTTGAAGGGGTGTGAGGCTTACTGGAGCGCTCCGGGCTTAAAAACGGGAATTGAAATTTAAGGAAATAATTAAAAACGAAAGAAAAAAAAAAAAGAAATAAATTTAAAAGGGAAAAAAAGGGGTTTTAAAGGGAAAATTTAGGGGAAAAACGGGGAAAAAGGGTAAAAAGGGGAAGGAGGAAGGGAAAGGGGGGGGGTTGAAGGGGTGCGAGGCTTACCTGGGCGCTCCGGGCTCGAAAACAGTCATTAAAACACAGAAAATGATAAAAAATGGAAAAAAAAAGGAAAAAAGGAGTTTAAAGTGAAAAAAAAAAGGTAATTTGAAAGGGAAAAGTTAGGGGTTAAAAGGAGGAGGAGGAGGGTTCGAAGCTTAGGGGAGCGCTCCGGGCTCGGAAATAGCGATCAAAACGCAGAAAATGAAGAAAAAAATGATAAAAAAGGGGTAAATTAGGGAGTTAAAAGGGAAAAAAAAGGGAAAAAAGGGAAAATTGGGGGTTAAAAGGGGAAGGAGGAAGGAAAACGGGGAGGGGTTGAAGCGGTGCGAGGCTTCCCTGAGCGCTCCGGGCTCGGAAACAGCGATCGAAACACAGAAAGTGACGGAAAATGAAGAAAAAAATGATAAAAAAGGGGTAAATTAAGGAGTTAAAAGGAAAAAAAAGGGAAAAAAGGGAAAATTGGGGGGTTAAAAGGGGAAAAAAAGAGAGGAAAAGGGGGAAAAGAGGAATAAAAAGGGGGGGGGGGGGGGGGGAAGTACCTCCACAAAATGGCCGCCGCCGCCATCTTGTGCCTCACGGACCGGGACCTGCGGGAGAAGGCGAGAGCTCGGCACCGGCACCGGGGACCGGGACCGGGACCGGGAACCGGGGACGGGGACCGGGCCCCCCCCGGAGGCCGCTGTACGAGCCCGTGAAATCCGCGCTGCCTCCCCGCTGCGGGCAGCGCGAGCGAAGCCACCGAGCCGCCGCTGTCCCCTTTTTGCTCTGCGACGCCGCTAAAAGCCCGGCGCCCGCGGCTGGCGGCGGCGGGAGGAACGCGGGTCGCCCCCCGGAGCCCTCCCCGCTTCCCTCCCCCCCCCATCCGCACCCTTCGGCGTCCCGCCGCCGACTGAGCTCCCCCCACCGCCCGCCGCCGCCAGCCCCGCCCCCCGCGGCGCGCTATTGGCTGAGGGGGGTGGGGGGGCGGGGACGGCGAAGGGGATTGGCTGAGGGGCGGGGAGGGGGGCGTGGCTTGTAGGGGGTGCGGGGAGGGAGGGGGGAGGGGGTGAGGAGGGGGCGGGGCTTAGAGGGCGGGGGCGGGGTTTCAGGGGGCGTGGCCTCGACGTGGGGGCGTGGCTTTGCCGGAAGGGGGCGTGGTTTGTGCACAAGGGGGCGGGGCTTCCGGGATCCCCTGCCCCATGGATCCTGCCCCATAGATCCCTGCCCCATAGATCCTGCCCCATAGATCCCTGCCCCATAGATCCTGCCCCATAGATCCCTGCCCCATAGATCCCAGCCCCATAGATCCCAGCCCCATAGATCCCAGCCCCATAGATCCCAGCCCCATAGATCCCAGCCCCATGGATCCTGCCCCATAGATCCCTGCCCCATAGATCCCAGCCCCATAGATCCCAGCCCCATAGATCCCTGCCCCATAGATCCTGCCCCATAGACCCTGCCCCATAGATCCCTGCCCCATAGATCCCCTGACCCATAGATCCCTGCCCCATAGATCCAGCCCCATAGATCCTGCCCCATAGATCCCTGCCCCATAGATCCTGCCCCATAGATCCCTGCCCCATAGATCCTGCCCCAAACTTGGGGGTCCCAACCCAGTGACCCCAGCCCCACAAGTGACCCCAGCCCCACAAGTGACCCCTGCCCCACAAGTGACCCCTGACCCACAAGTGACCCCAGCCCCATAAGTGACCCCAGCCCCACAAGTGACCCCAGCCCCACAAGTGACCCCAGCCCCATAAGTGACCCCTGCCCCACAAGTGACCCCAGCCCCACAAGTGACCCCAGCCCCACAAGTGACCCCAGCCCCACAAGTGACCCCAGACCCACAAGTGACCCCTGACCCACAAGTGACCCCAGCCCCACAAGTGACCCCTGCCCCACAAGTGACCCCTGCCCCACAAGTGACCCCTGCCCCACAAGTGACCCCAGCCCCACAAGTGACCCCAGCCCCATAAGTGACCCCTGCCCCACAAGTGACCCCAGCCCCACAAGTGACCCCAGCCCCACAAGTGACCCCAGCCCCACAAGTGACCCCAGACCCACAAGTGACCCCAGCCCCACAAGTGACCCCTGACCCACAAGTGACCCCTGCCCCATAAGTGACCCCAGCCCCACAAGTGACCCCTGCCCCACAAGTGACCCCAGCCCCACAAGTGACCCCAGCCCCATAAGTGACCCCTGCCCCATAAGTGACCCCAGCCCCACAAGTGACCCCAGCCCCACAAGTGACCCCAGCCCCACAAGTGACCCCAGCCCCAATAGTGACCCCTGCCCCACAAGTGACCCCAGCCCCATAAGTAGCCCCTGCCCCACAAGTGACCCCAGCCCCATAAGTGACCCCAGCCCCACAAGTGACCCCTGCCCCATAAGTGACCCCTGACCCATAAGTGACCCCTGCCCCACAAGTGACCCCAGCCCCATAAGTGACCCCAGCCCCACAAGTGACCCCTGCCCCATAAGTGACCCCAGCCCCACAAGTGACCCCTGCCCCACAAGTGACCCCTGCCCCACAAGTGACCCCAGCCCCACAAGTGACCCCTGCCCCACAAGTGACCCCAGCCCCACAAGTGACCCCAGCCCAAGTGACCCCAGCCCCACAAGTGACCCCAGCCCCACAAGTGACCCCTGCCCCACAAGTGACCCCTGACCCACAAGTGACCCCAGCCCCACAAGTGACCCCAGCCCCACAAGTGACCCCTGCCCCACAAGTGACCCCAGCCCCACAAGTGACCCCAGCCCAAGTGACCCCAGCCCCACAAGTGACCCCTGCCCCACAAGTGACCCCAGCCCCACAAGTGACCCCTGACCCACAAGTGACCCCAGCCCCACAAGTGACCCCAGCCCCACAAGTGACCCCAGCCCCATAAGTGACCCCTGCCCCACAAGTGACCCCAGCCCCACAAGTGACCCCTGACCCACAAGTGACCCCAGCCCCATAAGTGACCCCTGCCCCACAAGTGACCCCTGCCCCATAAGTGACCCCAGCCCCATAAGTGACCCCTGCCCCACAAGTGACCCCAGCCCCATAAGTGACCCCTGCCCCATAAGTGACCCCTGCCCCACAAGTGACCTCTGCCCCACAAGTGACCCCTGCCCCATAAGTGACCCCAGCCCCATAAGTAGCCCCTGCCCCACAAGTGACCCCAGCCCCATAAGTGACCCCTGCCCCATAAGTGACCCCAGCCCCATAAGTAGCCCCTGCCCCACAAGTGACCCCTGCCCCACAAGTGACCCCTGCCCCAAAAGTGACCCCAGCCCCATAAGTGACCCCTGCCCCATAAGTGACCCCAGCCCCACAAGTGACCCCAGCCCCAATAGTGACCCCTGCCCCACAAGTGACCCCAGCCCCATAAGTAGCCCCTGCCCCACAAGTGACCCCAGCCCCACAAGTGACCCCTGAGCCATAAGTGACCCCTGCCCCACAAGTGACCCCAGCCCCACAAGTGACCCCTGCCCCACAAGTGACCCCTGCCCCATAAGTGACCCCAGCCCCACAAGTGACCCCAGCCCCACAAGTGACCCCAGCCCCATAAGTGACCCCAGCCCCACAAGTGACCCCTGCCCCATAACTGGACCCTGCCCCATAAGTGACCCCAGCCCCACAAGTGACCCCACAGGGACCCCACGTTGGGGTCGCTGCGGGGTTGGGACGGGGTCAGGGCGCCGGGGCCGAAACGGGGCCGGAAAGGGGGAAATCGGGGAAAAAAGGGGAAATGGGGCCAAAATGGGGAAAAAAAGGGGATAATGGGGACCAAAAGGGGACAATGGGGCCAAAAAGGGGACGAAAAGGGGACAATGGGGGTCAAAAAGGGGACAATGGGGATAAAAAGGGGCCAAAAAGGGTCAAAAAGGGGGCACTGGGGCCAAAAAGGGGACAATGGGGACAAAATGGGGACAATGGGGCCAAAATGAGGAAAAAAGGGGACAATGGGGCCAAAAGGGGGAAAAAAGGGGACAATGGGGCCAAAAGGGGGAAAAAAGGGGACAATGGGGCCAAAAGGGGGACAATGGGGCTGAAAAGGGGCCAAAAAGGGGAAAATGGGGATGAAAAGGGGACGTTGGGGCCAAGACAGGGGCAATGGGGCCAAAAAGGGGGCAATGGGGCCAAAAAGGGGGAAATGGGGCCAAAAAGGGGGCAATGGGGCCAAAAAGGGGGCAATGGGGCCAAAAAGGGGGCAATGGGGCCAAAAAGGGGGAAATGGGGCCAAAAAGGGGGCAATGGGGCCAAAAAGGGGGCAATGGGGCCAAAAAGGGGGAAATGGGGCCGAAAAGGGGGCAATGGGGCCAAAAAGGGGGAAATGGGGCCGAAAAGGGGCCAATGGGGCCGAAGAAGGTCCGGGGCCAGGCTCTGCGGGGACACCGGGGGCATCACGAAGACCTCGGCGGCCACCACGAGGGCCTCGGGGGCCACCTTGGCGACCTCGGTGGCCGTTTTGGGGGGCTTTGGTGGCCATCTCGGGGGCTTTGGTGGCCATCATGAAGACCTCGGTGGCCATTCTGATCGCGTTGGCCATCACAAAGACCTTGGTGGCCACCACGAGGACCTTGGTGGCCATTTTAGGGCTCTTGGTGGCCCCCACGAAGACCTCGGTGGCCATTTTAGGGCTCTCGCTGGTCCCCACGAGGACCTCGGTGGCCATTCCGACCTTGTTGGCCATCACGAAGACCTCGATGGCCATCACGGTGTCCTCGGTGGCCACCACGAACACCTCAGTGGCTACCATAAGGATCTTGGTGGCCCCCACGAAGACCTCGGTGGCCATTTTAGGGCTCTCACTGGCCCCCACGAGGCCTTTGGGGGCCGTTCCGCTCTTGGTGGCCACCAGGAGGACCTCGATGGCCATCATGGTGACCTCGGTGGCCATCATGAAGACCATGGTGGCCATCACAAAGACCTCGGTGGCCACCATAAGGATCTTGGTGGCCACCACAAAGACCTCGGTGGCCATTTTAGGGCTCTTGGTGGCCCCCACGAGGATCTTGGTGGCCATCCTGCTCTTGTTGGCCATCATGAAGACCTCGATGGCCAGCATGGTGACCTCGGTGGCCGCCATGAAGACCTCAGTGGCCACCACGAAGACCTCAGTGGCCATTTTAGGGCTCTTGGTGGCCCCCACGAGGACCTTGGTGGCCATTCTGACCTTGGTGGCCACCACGAAGACCTCGGTGGCCACCACGAAGACCTCGGTGGCCATTTTAGGGCTCTTGGTGGCCCCCACGAGGACCTTGGTGGCCATTCCGACCTTGGTGGCCACCACGAAGACCTCGGTGGCCACCACGAAGACCTCGGTGGCCATTTTAGGGCTCTTGGTGGCCCCCACGAGGACCTTGGTGGCCATTCCGACCTTGGTGGCCATCACGAAGACCTCGGTGGCCATTCCCCTCTTGCCGGTGGCCGGGGGGGCGGGGCCTACCCGGTAGGGGCGGGGCACGGGCAGCCAATCGGGGAGCGGCGGGGGGGGGGGGGGGCCGGCACCGGGGGCGTCCCCGTGGCCACCGCCACCAGCGGGGACACGGGGGGGACACGGGGGGGGAACGGGGTCAAGGGGGACAATGGGGGCAATGGGGCAATGGGGGCAATGGGGACAATGGGGGCAATGGGGGCAATGGGGTCAAGGGGGACAATGGGGGCAATGGGGGCAATGGGGTCAATGGGGTCAATGGGGGCAATGGGGGCAATGGGGGCAATGGGGTCAATGGGGGCAATGGGGGCAATGGGGGCAATGGGGTCAATGGGGGCAATGGGGGCAATGGGGGCAATGGGGGCAATGGGGTCAAGGGGGACAATGGGGGCAATGGGGGCAATGGGGACAATGGGGGCAATGGGGGCAATGGGGGCAATGGGGACAATGGGGGCAATGGGGGCAATGGGGGCAATGGGGGCAATGGGGGCAATGGGGACAATGGGGGCAATGGGGGACAATGGGGACAATAGGGGCAATGGGGGCAATGGGGGCAATGGGGGCAATGGGGACAATGGGGGCAATGGGGGCAATGGGGGCAATGGGGACAATGGGGTCAATGGGGTCAAGGGGGACAATGGGGACAATGGGGGCAATGGGGACAATGGGGGCAATGGGGGCAATGGGGGCAATGGGGACAATGGGGGCAATGGGGGCAATGGGGACAATGGGGGCAATGGGGGCAATGGGGGCAATGGGGGCAATGGGGGCAATGGGGACAATGGGGGCAATGGGGGCAATGGGGTCAATGGGGTCAAGGGGGACAATGGGGACAATGGGGGCAATGGGGACAATGGGGGCAATGGGGGCAATGGGGGCAATGGGGACAATGGGGGCAATGGGGGCAATGGGGACAATGGGGGCAATGGGGGCAATGGGGGCAATGGGGGCAATGGGGGCAATGGGGACAATGGGGGCAATGGGGGCAATGGGGACAATAGGGGCAATGGGGGCAATGGGGGCAATGGGGGCAATGGGGACAATGGGGGCAATGGGGGCAATGGGGACAATGGGGACAATGGGGGCAATGGGGACAATGGGGACAATGGGGGCAATGGGGACAATGGGGGCAATGGGGGCAATGGGGCCCTTGGGGCCATTTTGGGGCCATTTTGGGGCCGTTTGGGGCTGTTTTGGGGCCGTTTGGGGCCTTTTGGGGGTCATTTGGGGCTGTTTGGGGCCATTTTGGGGCCATTTGGGGCCGTTTGGGGCCGTTTTGGGGCCATTTGGGGCCATTTTGGGGCCATTTGGGGCCATCTTGGGTCCATTGGGTCCATTTTGGGTCCATTTGGGGCCATTTGGGGGCCATTTTGGGGCCATTTTGGGGCCGTTTTGGGGCCTTTTGGGTCCCTTTGGGGTCCCCAAATGTCCCCAAAATGTCCCCAAAGTCCCCTAAGGGTCCCCAAAATGTCCCCAAAGTGACCTAAGGGTCCCCAAAGTGTCCCCAAAGTGTCCCCAAAATGTCCCCAATGTCCCCTAAGGGTCCCCAAATGTCCCCAAAGTGTCCCCAGATGTCCCCTGGGGGTCCCCAAATGTCCCCAATGACCCCAAAGTGTCCCCAAAGCGCCCCCAGGTGTCCCCCGGGGGTCCCCACCACCCCCTAAACGTCCCCCCTGCCCCCCCCCCCCCGGCGTCCCCAAAGCGTCCCCCGATGTCCCCAAGGTGCCACGGAAGAGGCGGACGCAGGCGGGGCTGGGGGCGGAGCCTTTATTGGGGGCGGGGCCAGCGGGGGCGGGGCCGGCTCAGTCCCGCCACGTCACCTCCACCTCGTCCGTGCGGTACCTGGGGGCGGGGGCATTGTCACCGCGGCGCGGGCGTCATTGTCACCGCGGCATTGTCACCGTGTCACCGTCATTGTCATCGCGTCATTGTCATTGTCACTGTGTCATTGTCACCGCGTCATTGTCACCGTGTCATTGTCATCGTCATTGCGTCATTGTCATCACGTCATTGTCATTGTCACCGCGTCATTGTCACCGTGTCATTGTCATTGTCATCGTCATTGTCATCGCGTCATTGTCATTGTCACCGTGTCATAGTCACCGTGTCATTGTCACCAGCATTGTCACCGTGTCATCGTCATCGTCATCATCGTCATCGCGTCATCGTCATTGTCACCGTGTCATCGTCATTGTCACCGTGTCATTGTCATCGTGTCATTGTCATCGTCATCGTCATTGTCATTGTCACTGCGTCATTGTCACCGCGTCATTGTCATCGTCATCGTCATTGTCACGTCATTGTCATCGTCATCGTCATTGCATCATTGTCATCGTCACCGTGTCATTGTCACCGTGTCATTGTCACCGTGTCATCGTCATCGTCATCATCGTCATCGCGTCATCGTCATTGTCACCGTGTCATCGTCATTGTCACCGTGTCATTGTCATCGTGTCATTGTCATCGTCATCGTCATTGTCATTGTCACTGCGTCATTGTCACCGCGTCATTGTCATCGTCATCGTCATTGTCACGTCATTGTCATCGTCATCGTCATTGCATCATTGTCATCGTCACCGTGTCATTGTCACCGTGTCATTGTCACCGTGTCATTGTCATCGTCATCGTCATCGTCATTGTCACCGTGTCATCGTCACCGTGTCATTGTCATCGTCACCGTGTCATTGTCATCGTCATCGTCATTGCGTCATCGTCATTGTCACCGTGTCATTGTCACCGTGTCATTGTCATCGTCATCGTGTCATTGTCATCGTCATCGTCATCGTCATTGCGTCATCGTCATTGTCACCGTGTCATCGTCATTGTCACCGTGTCATTGTCACCGTGTCATTGTCATTGTCATCGTCATTGTCATTGTCACTGCGTCATTGTCACCGCGTCATTGTCATTGTCACGTCATTGTCATCGTCATCGTCATTGCGTCATTGTCATTGTCACCGTGTCATTGTCACCGTGTCATTGTCACCGTGTCATTGTCATCGTCATCGTGTCATTGTCATCGTCATCGTCATTGCGTCATCATCATTGTCACCGTGTCATCGTCATTGTCACCGTGTCATCGCCATTCTCACCGTGTCATCGTCACCGTGTCATTGTCATCGTCACCGTGTCATTGTCATCATCATCGTCATTGTGTCATCGTCATTGTCACCGTGTCATTGTCACCGTGTCATTGTCATCGTCATCGTCATTGTCATTGCGTCATTGTCAGCGTCATTGTCAGCGTCATTGTCAGCGTCATTGTCACCGTGTCATTGTCATCGTCATCGTGTCATTGTCATCGTCATCGTCATCGTCATCGTCATTGTCACCGTGTCATTGTCACCGTGTCATTGTTGTCATTGTCTTGTGTCATCACTGTCACCGTGTCATTGTCACCATGTCGTCATTGTCATCACGTCATTGTCATTGTCATCATTGTCACCGTGTCATTGTCATCGTCATCGTCATTGTCATTGCGTCGTTGTCATTGTCATCGTCATTGTCACCGTGTCATCGTCATTGTCATCGTCATCGTCATTGTGTCACCGGCATTGTCACCGTGTCATTGTCACCATCGCCGCGTCATCGTCACCACGATGTCCCCATCCCTCGGGCCCCCTCCGTGTCCCCAACACCCCCGACGTCCCCGACGTCCCTCAATGTCCCCAAGGTCCCCCATGTCCCCAAGACCCCCCATGTCCTATGTCCCCAATGTCCCCAATGTCCCCATCCCCAACATCCTGGATGTCCCCAAGCTCCCCGATGTCCCCAAGGTCCCCCATGTCCCCAAGGTCCTCAACGTCCCCAATGCCCTCGGTGTCCCCACTGTCCCCGATGTCCCCAAGGTCCCCCATGTCCCCAATGTCCCCAGTGTCCCCAAGATCCCCCATGTCCCCAGTGCCCTTGGTGTCCCCAACACCCCTGATGCCTCCCACGTCCCTGATGTTCCCGATGTCCCTGACGTCCCCGATGTCCCCAACACCCCCGATGTCCCCAACAATGTCCCCGCGGACGCCCCCACCTCTGGGTGACCCCGGAGCGGGTGATGTCGGTCACCTGCCCCGTCCGCAGCATCTCCCAGCCGGCCTGGGCGATCATGGCGCCGTTGTCCACGCAGAACCTGGGGACGGGCGGCCGCCACCGTGTCCCCAACGCGTCCCCAACGTGTCCCCACGCGTTCCCGAGTGTCCCCAAAGTGTCCCCAAGTGTCCCCAACGCGTCCCCACCTCTCGTCACTGGCACAGAGCCGGGCCCCGCGGGCGGCGCACATCTCCTGCAGCATCTCCTGGAGGCGCTGGTTGCCTGCGGGGACATCGAGGTGGCCGTGTCCCCTCCCACCCCGTGTCCCCTCCCCCCCCCAGTGTCCCCAACTCACAGCCGACCCCGCCCACCAGCAGCAGCTCGGGCGCCCGGGTCAGGGCCATGGCGCGCTCCGTCACCTCCACCAGCATGGCGAACGCCGTCTCCTGCCACCGACGGGGCCAACGGTGTCCCCAAGGGGCCAACGGTGTCCCCAAGGGGTCACCCGGTGTCCCCAAGGGGCCAACGGTGTCCCCAAGGGGTCACCCGATGACCTTTGGGGTCACCCAATGGCCCTCGGGGTCACCCACGACCCTACGGGGTCGCCCGACCCCGTTGACGTCACCCAACCCCGTTGACGTCACCCAACCCCGTCGACGTCACCCAGCCCTTGGTGGCACCCAACCCTTTGGGGTCACCCAACCTTGAGGGGTCACCCAACCCCTTCATACCCCCAAAACCCACTCAATATCCCCCAAAACCCACTTAATATCCCCCAAAACCCCCCCTAATATACTCCAAAACCCCCATAAGAACCCCAAAAGCTCATGAATGGCCCCCAAAAAAACCTTAAGAACCCTCCAAACCCCTTTAAGAACCCTCAAAATCCCTTAAAATTCCCCCGAATCTCCTTAAAACCCCCCAAATACCCCCAAATCTCCTCAAAAACCCTCAAATACCCCCGTAAGAACCCCAAAAGTTCATGGATGGACCCCAAAAAAACCCTTAAGAACCCTCAAAAATCCTTTAAGAATAGTCAAAATCCCTTAAAAGCCCCCAAATCTCCTTAAAACCTCCCAAAACCCCCATAAGAACCCCAAAAGTTCATGGATGGACCCCAAAAAACCCTAAGAACCCTCAAAACCCCTTTAAAAACCCTCAAAATCCCTTAAAATTCCCCCAAATCCCCTTAAAACTCTCCAAAACCCCTTGAAGACCTCCCTCAACCCCCCGTAACTCACCCCAAACCCCCCCCGAAGACCCCCAAAGCCCTTTAAGAACCCCAAAACCCCTTGAAGTCCCCCCAAATCCCCTTAAAAACCCTAAAACCCCCTTAAGAACCCCAAAACCCCATAAACAGCCCCAAAAAGCCCCTTAAGAACCCCAAAACCCCTTAAATTCCTCCCAAAACCCCTTGAAGACCTCCCTCAACCCCCCGTAATCCACCCCAACCCCCCCCGAAGACCCCAAAAGCCCCTTAAGAACCCCAAAACCCCCTGAAATCCCCCCAAAACCCTCAAAACCCCTGAAGAACCCCAAAACCCCATAAACAGCCCCCAAAAGCCCCTTAAAAACCCCAAAACCCCTTAAATTCCCCCCAAACCCCGTTGACGACCTCCCTCAACCCCCCGTAACTCACCCCAAACCCCCCCCGAAGACCCCCAAAACCCCTTAAGAACCCCAAAACCCCTTGAAATCCCCCCAAATCCCCTCAAAACGCCTGAAGAACCCCCAAACCCCACAAACAGCCCCCAAAAACCCCTTAAAAACCCAAAACCCCTTAAATTCCCCCCAAACCCCTTGAAGACCTCCCTCAACCCCCCCATAAATCACCCCAAAACCCCCTGAAGACCCCCCAAAGCCCCTTAAGAACCCAAAACCCCTTGAAATCCCCCCAAATCCCCTTAAAAACCCTAAAACCCCTTAAGAGCCCCAAAACCCCATAAACAGCCCCAAAAAGCCCCTTAAGAACCCCAAAACCCCTTAAATTCCTCCCAAAACCCGCTGAAGACCTCCCTCAACCCCCCGTAACCCACCCCAATCCCCCCCTGAGGACCCCAAAAGCCCCTTACGAACCCCAAAACCCCATAAAACCCCCCCAAAACCCCATAATTCCCCCCCCGGCCCTTTAATATCCCCCCCGCTTCCCCCCAAAACCCAAAATCGCCGGAATTCGCCCCAAAACCGCCCCCTACCTGCAGGGAGAAGCAGAGGTCCTCCGCGGTGGCCTCGCCGGTGGCCAGGAGCCGGGGGGCCACCGCCTTTGGGGTGGGGGGGACACGGGGGACGGTGACCGGGGGCCCCTCGGGGACATCGGGGTCCCCTTGGGGACATCTTGGGGGTTTTGGGGTCTTGATGACGTCATCACCCTTTTGGGGACTTTGGGGGCCTTTTGAGGACTTTGAGGGCCTTTTGGGGATTTGGGGGCCTTTTGGGGTCTTTGGGGACATTTTGGGGACATCGGGGACCCCTTGGGGACATCAGGGACCTCTTGGGGACGTCGGGGTCTTCGTGGGGACGTTGGGGACATCTTGGGGGCTTTGGGGTCTTGATGACGTCATCACCCTTTTGGGGATGCTACGGCCCTTTTGGGGACTTTGGGGGCCTTTTGGGGTCTTTGGGGGCATTTTGGGGTCTTTGGGGGCCTTTTGGGGTCTTTGGGGACATCTTGGGGACATCGGGGACCTCTTGGGGACATCGGGGACCTCTTGGGGACATCGGGGTCTTCGTGGGGACATTGGGGACACCTTGGGGGCTTTGGGGTCTTGATGACGTCATCACCCTTTTGGGGACTTTGGGGGCCTTTGGGGGCCTTTTGGGGTCTTTGGGGACCTTTTGGGGTCTTCGGGGACACCTTGGGGACATCGGGGACCCCTTGGGGTCATCGAGGTCTTTGTGGGGACGTTGGGGACATCTTGGGGGCTTTGGGGTCTTGATGACGTCATCACCCTTTTGGGGACTTTGGGGGCCTTTTGAGGACTTTGAGGGCCTTTTGGGGGATTTGGGGGCCTTTTGGGGTCTTTGGGGACATCTTGGGGACATCGGGGACCCCTTGGGGACATCGGGGACCTCTTGGGGACGTCGGGGTCTTCGTGGGGACGTTGGGGACATCTTGGGGGTTTTGGGGTCTTGATGACGTCATCACCCTTTTGGGGACTTTGGGGGCCTTTTGAGGACTTTGAGGGCCTTTTGGGGGATTTGGGGGATTTTGGGGTCTTTGGGGACATCTTGGGGACATCGGGGACCCCTTGGGGACATCGGGGACCTCTTGGGGACGTCGGGGTCTTCGTGGGGACGTTGGGGACATCTTGGGGGCTTTGGGGTCTTGATGACGTCATCACCCTTTTGGGATGCTCCGGTCCTTTTGGGGACTTTGGGGGCCTTTTGGGGTCTTTGGGGGCATTTTGGGGTCTTTGGGGACATCTTGGGGACATTGGGGACCTCTTGGGGACATCGGGGACCTCTTGGGGACATCGGGGTCTTCGTGGGGACATTGGGGACACCTTGGGGGCTTTGGGGTCTTGATGATGTCACCACCCTTT
>NC_139755.1:685717-732969 GCF_964211835.1 Anser anser
GGGTTGGGGGGGGTTGGAGGGGGTTTGGGGGGGATTTGGGGGGGTTGGGGGGGTTATGGGGGGATTTGGGGGGTTTTGGGGGGGTTTTGGGGGTTGTCAGGCGGCTGTTGTGATGGTGACGGGGTGTTGTCACCCCCCCCCCCCCCCCGGGGGGGTGATGTGGGGGTGACGGGGCACAGGCAGCCAAAGTCACCCCGGCAACCGGGCCCTGTCACCCCCCGTTTCCATAGCAACCAGGCCCTGTCACCCCAAATCGCCATGGCAACCAGGCCGTGTCACCCTAAATCGCCATGGCAATCAGGCCTTGTCACCCCTTGTCACCCCGTTTCCATAGCAACCAGGCCCTGTCACCCTAAATCGCCATGGAAACCGGGCCCTGTCACCCCTTGTCACCCCGTTCCCATAGCAACCAGGCCCTGTCACCCCAAATCTCCGTAGCAACCAGGCCGTGTCACCCTAAATCGCCATGGAAACCGGGCCCTGTCACCCCTTGTCACCCCGTTCCCATAGCAACCAGGCCCTGTCACCCCAAATCGCCATAGCAACCAGGCCCTGTCACCCGAAATCGCCATGGAAACCGGGCCCTGTCACCCCTTGTCACCCCGTTCCCATAGCAACCAGGCCCTGTCACCCCAAATCGCCATAGCAACCAGGCCCTGTCACCCGAAATCGCCATGGAAACCGGGCCCTGTCACCCCTTGTCACCCCGTTCCCATAGCAACCAGGCCCTGTCACCCCAAATCACCACGGCAACCAGGCCTGGTCACCCCCAGGCCTTGTTCCCACGGCAACCAGGCCCTGTCACCCCGTTCCCCTAGCAACCGGGCCCCGTCACCCCCTAGCAACCGGCCCCCCGCCCCACCCCCACCCCAGCGCCGTCCCCATGGCAACCAGGCCCCGCCCCCGCGTCCCCATGGCAACCAGCGCCCTCCCCCCACCTCCAGGGCCTTCAGGGCCTCCTCGTCGCCCCCTTCCCCGTCCCCCTCGGCCGCCGCCGCCGCCTCCTCCGGGGCCTCCTCGGCCGCCGCCATTGCTGCCGTGGCCACGCCCCCTCCCGCTGGCCACGCCCCCTGCCGCTGGCCACGCCCCCTGCCGCTGGCCACGCCCCCCAGCCGCCCACAGCGCCCTCTGGCCCCACGGAGGCCTACAAGGGCCGCGCGACCTCCCCAAGATGGCGGCGCCCCCCCCCGCGCTGCCACACTCAAGATGGCGGCGCAAGCCCGCGAAAGTTAGGCCAATAGGGAAGCAGGGCTCGGCCGAGCATCTCCATATATGGGCAAGGCCGCACCCAAAATGGCGCCTGCCTCATGGCCGTAGCCGAGCCCCACTCAAAATGGCGGCCAGCCCGCCAAAACCGGACCAATAGGAACGCGGGGCTCAGCCGCCCCGCTCCATATACGGGCAACGCCACACCCAACATGGCGTCGCCCTGCGGCCGTAGCGGCGCCGCGCTCAAAATGGCGGCGCTGCGCATGCGCAGTCACCCGAGTGTCTCAGCCCTCTCCCCCCTCCCCAGGGGCATCCCAAAATGAGGCAAAATCGGCGATTTTCACTCTTTTATTTAAATTTTCACCACTTCTTCCCGTCCCTTTTAAATCCTTTTCCTCCCCCTTTCCTTCCCCTGGCTTTTAACGCCAGCCAGCGGCTCCAAACCGCGCCGTAAAGCCGGGACCGGCCCCAAGCAGCCCAGCGCTGAGGTAAAACCCCAAAATTCCCCCAAATTTTTGACCGTTTTTGACCGTTTTTACACATTTTCAGCTCCCAACCCCCTTGAAATCCCCCTCAGAAAGACGTCCGCGAAAAATCCCCCCTTCTAGACCCGATTTTAAGCCGGAGGCGCTAAGAGTGATAGAAACAGGACGCTTTTTTAAAAAAATAAAATATTTTATTAACATTTTTATTAATTTTTCTTATTTTTTAAATATTTCACCCCAAATTTCAACTCTTGCTGCTCCTCCGCACGGCCACAGGGCGTTTATTGCGCTGAAAAGCTCCAAAAACGGTGATGTTTACCCAGATGCGGAGGTTGGTAGAGCCTCGTCCGGGGGCTCGGGGCTCGGAAAGGGGAATAAAATTACTCAAAAATTAATAAATACAAAAAAAAGGGAAAAAATGAGGAAAAATGGGTTTAAAGGGGAAAATTTTGGGGTGAAAAGGGGGAAAAGGGATAAAAATGGGATAAAAGGGGGGGGGGGTTGAAGGGGTGTGAGGCTTACTGGAGCGCTCCGGGCTTAAAAATGGGAATTGAAATTTAAGGAAATAATTAAAAACGAAAGAAAAAAAAAAAGAAATAAATTTAAAAGGGAAAAAAAACGGGTTTTAAAGGGAAAATTTAGGGGAAAAAAGGGGAAAAAGGGTAAAAAGGGGAAGGAGGAAGGGAAAAGGGGGGGGGTTGAAGGGGTGCGAGGCTTACCTGAGCGCTCCGGGCTCGAAAATAGTCATTAAAACACAGAAAATGATAAAAAATGGAAAAAAAAAAGGAAAAAAGGAGTTTAAAGTGAAAAAAAAAAAGGTAATTTGAAAGGGAAAAATTAGGGGTTAAAAGGAGGAGGAGGAGGGTTCGAAGCTTAGGGGAGCGCTCCGGGCTGGAAAATAGCAATCAAAACACAGAAAATGAAGAAAAAAATGATAAAAAAGGGATAAATTAGGGAGTTAAAAGGGAAAAAAAAGGGAAAAAAGGGAAAATTGGGGGTTAAAAGGGGAAGGAGGAAGGGAAATGGGGAGGGGTTGAAGGGGGGTGCGAGGCTTACCTGAGCGCTCCGGGCTCGGAAACAGCGATCGAAACACAGAAAGTGACAGAAAATGAAGAAAAAGTGATAAAAAAGGGGTAAATTAGGGAGTTAAAAGGGAAAAAAAGGGAAAAAAGGGAAAATTGGGGGGTTAAAAGGGGAAAAAAAGAGAGGAAAAGGGAAAAGAGGAATAAAAAGGGGGGGGGGGGGGGAAGTACCTCCACAAAATGGCCGCCGCCGCCATCTTGTGCCTCACGGACCGGGACCTGCGGGACAAGGCGAGAGCTCGGCACCGGGACCGGGGACCGGGACCGGGAACCGGGGACGGGGACGGGGACGGGGGACGGGGACCGGGGACGGGGACGGGGACCCCCCCGGAGGCCGCTGTACGAGCCCGTGAAATCCGCGCTGCCTCCCCGCTGCGGGCAGCGCGAGCGAAGCCACCGAGCCGCCGCTGTCCCCTTTTTGCTCTGCGACGCCGCTAAAAGCCCGGCGCCCGCGGCTGGCGGCGGCGGGAGGAACGCGGGTCGCCCCCCGGAGCCCTCCCCGGTTCCCCCCCCCCCCCTCCGCCCCCCATCCGCACCCTTCGGCGTCCCGCCGCCGACTGAGCTCCCCCCGCCGCCCGCCGCCGCCAGCCCCGCCCCCCGCGGCGCGCTATTGGCTGAGGGGGGTGGGGCGGCGGGGACGGCGAAGGGGATTGGCTGAGGGGCGGGAGGGGGCGTGGCTTGTAGGGGGTGCGGGGAGGGAGGGGGAGGGGGTGAGGAGGGGGCGGGGCTTAGAGGGCGGGGGCGGGGTTTCAGGGGGCGTGGCCTCGTCGTGGGGGCGTGGCTTTGCCGGAAGGGGGCGTGGTTTGTGCACAAGGGGGCGGGGCTTCCGGGATCCCCTGCCCCATGGATCCTGCCCCATAGATCCCTGCCCCATAGATCCCAGCCCCATAGATCCCTGCCCCATAGATCCCTGCCCCATGGATCCTGCCCCATAGATCCCTGCCCCATAGATCCCAGCCCCATAGATCCCAGCCCCATAGATCCCTGCCCCATAGATCCTGCCCCATAGACCCTGCCCCATAGATCCCTGCCCCATAGATCCCCTGACCCATACATCCCTGCCCCATAGATCCAGCCCCATAGATCCTGCCCCATAGATCCCTGCCCCATAGATCCTGCCCCATAGATCCCTGCCCCATAGATCCTGCCCCAAACTTGGGGGTCCCAACCCAGTGACCCCAGCCCCACAAGTGACCCCAGCCCCACAAGTGACCCCTGCCCCACAAGTGACCCCTGACCCACAAGTGACCCCAGCCCCATAAGTGACCCCAGCCCCACAAGTGACCCCAGCCCCACAAGTGACCCCAGCCCCATAAGTGACCCCTGCCCCACAAGTGACCCCAGCCCCACAAGTGACCCCAGCCCCACAAGTGACCCCTGCCCCACAAGTGACCCCTGCCCCACAAGTGACCCCAGACCCACAAGTGACCCCAGCCCCACAAGTGACCCCTGACCCACAAGTGACCCCTGCCCCATAAGTGACCCCAGCCCCACAAGTGACCCCTGCCCCACAAGTGACCCCAGCCCCACAAGTGACCCCAGCCCCATAAGTGACCCCTGCCCCATAAGTGACCCCAGCCCCACAAGTGACCCCAGCCCCACAAGTGACCCCAGCCCCACAAGTGACCCCAGCCCCAATAGTGACCCCTGCCCCACAAGTGACCCCAGCCCCATAAGTAGCCCCTGCCCCACAAGTGACCCCAGCCCCATAAGTGACCCCAGCCCCACAAGTGACCCCTGCCCCATAAGTGACCCCTGACCCATAAGTGACCCCTGCCCCACAAGTGACCCCAGCCCCATAAGTGACCCCAGCCCCACAAGTGACCCCTGCCCCATAAGTGACCCCAGCCCCACAAGTGACCCCTGCCCCACAAGTGACCCCTGCCCCACAAGTGACCCCAGCCCCACAAGTGACCCCTGCCCCACAAGTGACCCCAGCCCCACAAGTGACCCCAGCCCAAGTGACCCCAGCCCCACAAGTGACCCCAGCCCCACAAGTGACCCCTGCCCCACAAGTGACCCCTGACCCACAAGTGACCCCAGCCCCACAAGTGACCCCAGCCCCACAAGTGACCCCAGACCCACAAGTGACCCCAGCCCCACAAGTGACCCCTGACCCACAAGTGACCCCTGCCCCATAAGTGACCCCAGCCCCACAAGTGACCCCTGCCCCACAAGTGACCCCAGCCCCACAAGTGACCCCAGCCCCATAAGTGACCCCTGCCCCATAAGTGACCCCAGCCCCACAAGTGACCCCAGCCCCACAAGTGACCCCAGCCCCACAAGTGACCCCAGCCCCAATAGTGACCCCTGCCCCACAAGTGACCCCAGCCCCATAAGTAGCCCCTGCCCCACAAGTGACCCCAGCCCCATAAGTGACCCCAGCCCCACAAGTGACCCCTGCCCCATAAGTGACCCCTGACCCATAAGTGACCCCTGCCCCACAAGTGACCCCAGCCCCATAAGTGACCCCAGCCCCACAAGTGACCCCTGCCCCATAAGTGACCCCAGCCCCACAAGTGACCCCTGCCCCACAAGTGACCCCTGCCCCACAAGTGACCCCAGCCCCACAAGTGACCCCTGCCCCACAAGTGACCCCAGCCCCACAAGTGACCCCAGCCCAAGTGACCCCAGCCCCACAAGTGACCCCAGCCCCACAAGTGACCCCTGCCCCACAAGTGACCCCTGACCCACAAGTGACCCCAGCCCCACAAGTGACCCCAGCCCCACAAGTGACCCCTGCCCCACAAGTGACCCCAGCCCCACAAGTGACCCCAGCCCAAGTGACCCCAGCCCCACAAGTGACCCCTGCCCCACAAGTGACCCCAGCCCCACAAGTGACCCCTGACCCACAAGTGACCCCAGCCCCACAAGTGACCCCAGCCCCACAAGTGACCCCAGCCCCATAAGTGACCCCTGCCCCACAAGTGACCCCAGCCCCACAAGTGACCCCTGACCCACAAGTGACCCCAGCCCCATAAGTGACCCCTGCCCCACAAGTGACCCCTGCCCCATAAGTGACCCCAGCCCCATAAGTGACCCCTGCCCCACAAGTGACCCCAGCCCCATAAGTGACCCCTGCCCCATAAGTGACCCCTGCCCCACAAGTGACCTCTGCCCCACAAGTGACCCCTGCCCCATAAGTGACCCCAGCCCCATAAGTAGCCCCTGCCCCACAAGTGACCCCAGCCCCATAAGTGACCCCTGCCCCATAAGTGACCCCAGCCCCATAAGTAGCCCCTGCCCCACAAGTGACCCCTGCCCCACAAGTGACCCCTGCCCCAAAAGTGACCCCAGCCCCATAAGTGACCCCTGCCCCATAAGTGACCCCAGCCCCACAAGTGACCCCAGCCCCAATAGTGACCCCTGCCCCACAAGTGACCCCAGCCCCATAAGTAGCCCCTGCCCCACAAGTGACCCCAGCCCCACAAGTGACCCCTGAGCCATAAGTGACCCCTGCCCCACAAGTGACCCCAGCCCCACAAGTGACCCCTGCCCCACAAGTGACCCCTGCCCCACAAGTGACCCCAGCCCCACAAGTGACCCCTGCCCCACAAGTGACCCCAGCCCCACAAGTGACCCCAGCCCCATAAGTGACCCCAGCCCCACAAGTGACCCCAGCCCCACAAGTGACCCCTGCCCCACAAGTGACCCCAGCCCCACAAGTGACCCCAGCCCCATAAGTGACCCCTGCCCCACAAGTGACCCCAGCCCCACAAGTGACCCCTGCCCCATAACTGGACCCTGCCCCACAAGTGACCCCAGCCCCACAAGTGACCCCACAGGGACCCCACGTTGGGGTCGCTGCGGGGTTGGGACGGGGTCAGGGCGCCGGGGCCGAAACGGGGCCGGAAAGGGGGAAATCGGGGAAAAAAGGGGAAATGGGGCCAAAATGGGGAAAAAAAGGGGATAATGGGGACCAAAAGGGGACAATGGGGCCAAAAAGGGGACGAAAAGGGGACAATGGGGTCAAAAAGGGGACAATGGGGATAAAAAGGGGCCAAAAAGGGTCAAAAAGGGGGCACTGGGGCCAAAAAGGGGACAATGGGGACAAAATGGGGACAATGGGGCCAAAATGAGGAAAAAAGGGGACAATGGGGCCAAAAGGGGGAAAAAAGGGGACAATGGGGCCAAAATGGGGAAAAAAGGGGACAATGGGGCCAAAAGGGGGAAAAAAGGGGACAATGGGGCCAAAAGGGGGACAATGGGGCTGAAAAGGGGCCAAAAAGGGGAAAATGGGGATGAAAAGGGGACGTTGGGGCCAAGACGGGGGCAATGGGGCCAAGACGGGGGCAATGGGGCCAAAAAGGGGGCAATGGGGCCAAAAAGGGGGAAATGGGGCCAAAAAGGGGGAAATGGGGCCAAAAAGGGGGAAATGGGGCCAAAAAGGGGGAAATGGGGCCGAAAAGGGGCCAATGGGGCTGAAGAGGGTCCAGGGCCAGGCTCTGCGGGGACACCGGGGGCATCACAAAGACCTCGGCGGCCACCACGAGGGCCTCGGGGGCCACCTTGGCGACCTCGGTGGCCGTTTTGGGGGGCTTTGGTGGCCATCTCGGGGGCTTTGGTGGCCATCATGAAGACCTCGGTGGCCATTCTGATCGCGTTGGCCATCACAAAGACCTTGGTGGCCACCACGAGGACCTTGGTGGCCATTTTAGGGCTCTTGGTGGCCCCCACGAAGACCTCGGTGGCCATTTTAGGGCTCTCGCTGGTCCCCACGAGGACCTCGGTGGCCATTCCGACCTTGTTGGCCATCACGAAGACCTCGATGGCCATCACGGTGTCCTCGGTGGCCACCACGAACACCTCAGTGGCTACCATAAGGATCTTGGTGGCCCCCACGAAGACCTCGGTGGCCATTTTAGGGCTCTCACTGGCCCCCACGAGGCCTTTGGGGGCCGTTCCGCTCTTGGTGGCCACCAGGAGGACCTCGATGGCCATCATGGTGACCTCGGTGGCCATCATGAAGACCATGGTGGCCATCACAAAGACCTCGGTGGCCACCATAAGGATCTTGGTGGCCACCACAAAGACCTCGGTGGCCATTTTAGGGCTCTTGGTGGCCCCCACGAGGATCTTGGTGGCCATCCTGCTCTTGTTGGCCATCATGAAGACCTCGATGGCCAGCATGGTGACCTCGGTGGCCGCCATGAAGACCTCAGTGGCCACCACGAAGACCTCAGTGGCCATTTTAGGGCTCTTGGTGGCCCCCACGAGGACCTTGGTGGCCATTCCGACCTTGGTGGCCACCACGAAGACCTCGGTGGCCATTTTAGGGCTCTTGGTGGCCCCCACGAGGACCTTGGTGGCCATTCCGACCTTGGTGGCCACCACGAAGACCTCGGTGGCCACCACGAAGACCTCGGTGGCCATTTTAGGGCTCTTGGTGGCCCCCACGAGGACCTTGGTGGCCATTCCGACCTTGGTGGCCATCACGAAGACCTCGGTGGCCATTCCCCTCTTGCCGGTGGCCGGGGGGGCGGGGCCTACCCGGTAGGGGCGGGGCACGGGCGGCCAATCGGGGAGCGGCGGGGGGCCGGCACCGGGGGCGTCCCCGTGGCCACCGCCACCAGCGGGGACACGGGGGGGACACGGGGGGGGAACGGGGTCAAGGGGGACAATGGGGGCAATGGGGGCAATGGGGGCAATGGGGACAATGGGGGCAATGGGGACAATGGGGGCAATGGGGACAATGGGGGCAATGGGGGCAATGGGGGCAATGGGGGCAATGGGGGCAATGGGGGCAATGGGGACAATGGGGGCAATGGGGGCAATGGGGGCAATGGGGGCAATGGGGGCAATGGGGACAATGGGGGCAATGGGGGCAATGGGGACAATGGGGGCAATGGGGGCAATGGGGGCAATGGGGCAATGGGGGCAATGGGGGCAATGGGGGCAATGGGGACAATGGGGGCAATGGGGGCAATGGGGACAATGGGGGCAATGGGGGCAATGGGGGCAATGGGGGCAATGGGGGCAATGGGGGCAATGGGGACAATGGGGGCAATGGGGGCAATGGGGACAATGGGGGCAATGGGGGCAATGGGGGCAATGGGGGCAATGGGGCCCTTGGGGCCATTTTGGGGCCATTTTGGGGCCGTTTGGGGCTGTTTTGGGGCCGTTTGGGGCCTTTTGGGGGTCATTTGGGGCTGTTTGGGGCCATTTTGGGGCCATTTGGGGCCATTTTGGGGCCATTTGGGGCCGTTTGGGGCCATTTTGGGGCCATCTTGGGGCCATTTTGGGGCTGTTGAGGCCATTTTGGGTCCATTGGGTCCATTTTGGGTCCATTTGGGGCCATTTGGGGGCCATTTTGGGGCCATTTTGGGGCCGTTTTGGGGCCTTTTGGGTCCCTTTGGGGTCCCCAAATGTCCCCAAAATGTCCCCAATGTCCCCTAAGGGTCCCCAAAATGTCCCCAAATGTCCCCAAAATGACCCCAAAGTCCCCTAAGGGTCCCCCAAATGTCCCCGAAGTGTCCCCAAATGTCCCCAAAATGTCCCCAATGACCCCAAAGTGTCCCCAAAGCGCCCCCAGGTGTCCCCCGGGGGTCCCCACCACCCCCTAAACGTCCCCCCTGCCCCCCCCCCCCGGCGTCCCCAAAACGTCCCCCGGTGTCCCCAAGGTGCCACGGAAGAGGCGGACGCAGGCGGGGCTGGGGGCGGAGCCTTTATTGGGGGCGGGGCCAGCGGGGGCGGGGCCGGCTCAGTCCCGCCACGTCACCTCCACCTCGTCCGTGCGGTACCTGGGGGCGGGGGCATTGTCACCGCGGCGCGGGCGTCATTGTCACCGCGGCATTGTCACCGTGTCACCGTCATTGTCATCGCGTCATTGTCATTGTCACCGTGTCGTTGTCACCGTGTCGTTGTCACCGTCATCGTCATTGTGTCATCGTCATTGTCATTGTGTCATCGTCATCGTCACCGTGTCATTGTCATCGTCATTGTCACCGTGTCATCGTCATTGTCATCGCGTCATTGGCATTGTCATCACTGCCACCATGTCATTGTCACCGTGTCATTGTCATCGTGTCATTGTCATTGGCACCGTGTCATCATCCTTGTCACCGTGTCATTGTCATCACGTCATTGTCATTGTCACCATCATTGTCATTGTGTCATCGTCACTGTCACCGTGTCATTGTCACCATGTCATTGTCATCATGTCATTGTCACCGTGTCATTGTCATCGTGTCACCGTCGCTGCGTCATCGTCACCACGATGTCCCCACCCCTCGGGTCCCCTCCGTGTCCCCAACGCCCCCAATGTCCCCAAGGTCCCCCATGTCCCCAAAGTCCCCGATGTCCCCAAGGTCCTTGATGTCCCCAAGATCCCCGATGTCCCCAATGCCCTCGGTGTCCCCAACATCCCCAATGTCCCCAAGGTCCCCCATGTCCCCAAGGTCCTCGACGCCCCCAACACCCCCAACGTCCCCGATGTCCCTGACGTCCCCGATGTCCCCAATGTCCCCAACGCCCCCCACGTCCCCGATGTCCCCAAGGTCCCCCATGTCCCCAAGGTCCTCAACGCCCCCAACACCCCCAACACCCCCAACGTCCCCGATGTCCCCGATGTCCCCAATGTCCCCAACGCCCCCCACGTCCCCGATGTCCCCAAGGTCCCCCATGTCCCCAGGGTCCTCCATGTCCCCAATGCCCTTGGTGTCCCCAACACCCCCAACACCCCCCACGTCCCCGATGTCCCCAACATCCCCGACGCCCCCGACGTCCCCGATGTCCCCAACATCCCCAACGTCCCCGACGTCCCCGATGTCCCCAACACCCCCAACGCCCCCCATGTCCCCCATGCCGCCGACGTCCCCGACGATGTCCCCGCGGACGCCCCCACCTCTGGGTGACCCCGGAGCGGGCGATGTCGGTCACCTGCCCCGTCCGCAGCATCTCCCAGCCGGCCTGGGCGATCATGGCGCCGTTGTCCACGCAGAACCTGGGGACGGGCGGCCGCCACCGTGTCCCCAACGCGTCCCCAATGTGTCCCCACGCGTCCCCGAGCGTCCCCAAATGTCCCCAACGCGTCCCCACCTCTCGTCGCTGGCGCAGAGCCGGGCCCCGCGGGCGGCGCACATCTCCTGCAGCATCTCCTGGAGGCGCTGGTTGCCTGCGGGGACATCGAGGTGGCCGTGTCCCCTCCCACCCCATGTCCCCACCCCCCCCCAGTGTCCCCAACTCACAGCCGACCCCGCCCACCAGCAGCAGCTCGGGCGCCCGGGTCAGGGCCATGGCGCGCTCCGTCACCTCCACCAGCATGGCGAACGCCGTCTCCTGCCACCGACGGGGCCAACGGTGTCCCCAAGGGGCCAACGGTGTCCCCAAGGGGTCACCCGGTGTCCCCAAGGGGCCAACGGTGTCCCCAAGGGGTCACCCGATGACCTTTGGGGTCACCCAATGGCCCTCGGGGTCACCCACGACCCTACGGGGTCGCCCGACCCCGTTGACGTCACCCAACCCCGTTGACGTCACCCGACCCCGTCGACGTCACCCAGCCCTTGGTGGCACCCAACCCTTTGGGGTCACCCAACCTTGAGGGGTCACCCAACCCCTTCATACCCCCAAAACCCACTCAATATCCCCCAAAACCCACTTAATATCCCCCAAAACCCCCCCTAATATACTCCAAAACCCCCATAAGAACCCCAAAAGCTCATGAATGGCCCCCAAAAAAACCTTAAGAACCCTCCAAACCCCTTTAAGAACCCTCAAAATCCCTGAAATTTCCCCCAAATCTCCTTAAAACCCCCCAAATACCCCCAAATCTCCTCAAAACCCCTCAAATACCCCCATAAGAACCCCAAAAGCCCATGAATGGACCCCAAAAAAACCCTTAAGAACCCTCAAAAATCCTTTAAGAATGCTCAGAATCCCTTAAAAGTCCCCCAAATCCCCATAAAAACATCCAAAACCCCCATAAGAACCCCAAAAGCCCATGAATCGACCCCAAAAAACCGCTTAAGAACCCTCAAAAATCCTTTAAGAATAGTCAAAATCCCTTAAAATCCCCCCAAATCTCCTTAAACCCCCCCCAAACGCCCATAAGAACCCCGAAAGTTCATGAATGGACCCCAAAAAACCTTAAGAACCCTCCAAACCCCTTTAAGAACCCTCAAAATCCCTTAAAATTCCCCCGAATCTCCTTAAAACCCCCCAAATACCCCCAAATCTCCTCAAAAACCCTCAAATACCCCCGTAAGAACCCCAAAAGTTCATGGATGGACCCCAAAAAAACCCTTAAGAACCCTCAAAAATCCTTTAAGAATAGTCAAAATCCCTTAAAAGCCCCCAAATCTCCTTAAAACCTCCCAAAACCCCCATAAGAACCCCAAAAGTTCATGGATGGACCCCAAAAAACCCTAAGAACCCTCAAAACCCCTTTAAAAACCCTCAAAATCCCTTAAAATTCCCCCAAATCCCCTTAAAACTCTCCAAAACCCCTTGAAGACCTCCCTCAACCCCCCGTAACTCACCCCAAACCCCCCCCGAAGACCCCCAAAGCCCTTTAAGAACCCCAAAACCCCTTGAAGTCCCCCCAAATCCCCTTAAAAACCCTAAAACCCCCTTAAGAACCCCAAAACCCCATAAACAGCCCCAAAAAGCCCCTTAAGAACCCCAAAACCCCTTAAATTCCTCCCAAAACCCCTTGAAGACCTCCCTCAACCCCCCGTAATCCACCCCAACCCCCCCCGAAGACCCCAAAAGCCCCTTAAGAACCCCAAAACCCCTTGAAATCCCCCCAAAACCCTCAAAACCCCTGAAGAACCCCAAAACCCCATAAACAGCCCCCAAAAACCCCTTAAAAACCCCAAAACCCCTTAAATTCCCCCCAAACCCCTTGAAGACCTCCCTCAACCCCCCCATAAATCACCCCAAAACCCCCTGAAGACCCCCCAAAGCCCCTTAAGAACCCCAAAACCCCTTGAAATCCCCCCAAATCCCCTTAAAAACCCTAAAACCCCCTTAAGAGCCCCAAAACCCCATAAACAGCCCCAAAAAGCCCCTTAAGAACCCCAAAACCCCTTAAATTCCTCCCAAAACCCCTTGATGACCTCCCTCAACCCCCCGTAATCCACCCCAACCCCCCCCGAAGACCCCAAAAGCCCCTTAAGTACCCCAAAACCCCCTGAAATCCCCCCAAATCCCCTCAAAACCCCTTAAGAACCCCAAAACCCCATAAACAGCCCCAAAAAGCCCCTAAAAACCCCAAAACCCCTTAAATTCCCCCCAAAACCCGCTGAAGACCTCCCTCAACCCCCCGTAACCCACCCCAATCCCCCCCCGAGGACCCCAAAAGCCCCTTACGAACCCCAAAACCCCATAAAACCCCCCCAAAACCCCGTAATTCCCCCCCCCCCGGCCCTTTAATATCCCCCCCGCTTCCCCCCAAAACCCCAAAATCGCCGGAATTCGCCCCAAAACCGCCCCCTACCTGCAGGGAGAAGCAGAGGTCCTCCGCGGTGGCCTCGCCGGTGGCCAGGAGCCGGGGGGCCACCGCCTTTGGGGTGGGGGGGACACGGGGGACGGTGACCGGGGGCCCCTCGGGGACATCGGGGTCCCCTTGGGGACATCTTGGGGGTTTTGGGGTCTTGATGACGTCATCACCCCTTTTGGGGACTTTGGGGGCCTTTTGAGGACTTTGAGGGCCTTTTGGGGGATTTGGGGGCCTTTTGGGGTCTTTGGGGACATCTTGGGGACATCGGGGACCCCTTGGGGACATCGGGGACCTCTTGGGGACGTCGGGGTCTTCGTGGGGACGTTGGGGACATCTTGGGGGCTTTGGGGTCTTGATGACGTCACCACCCTTTTGGGGATGCTCCGGTCCTTTTGGGGACTTTGGGGGCCTTTTGGGGTCTTTGGGGGCATTTTGGGGTCTTTGGGGGCCTTTTGGGGTCTTTGGGGACATCTTGGGGACATTGGGGACCTCTTGGGGACATCGGGGACCTCTTGGGGACATCGGGGTCTTCGTGGGGACGTTGGGGACATCTTGGGGGCTTTGGGGTCTTGATGATGTCACCACCCTTTTGGGGTCTTTGGGGACATCTTGGGGACTTTGGGGACCTTTTGGGGTTTTTGGGGGCATTTTGGGGTCTTCGGGGACATCGGGGACCCCTTGGGGACATCGGGGACCCCTTGGGGACATCGTGACCCTATAAGGGACATCGGGGTCTTCACGGGGACGTTGGGGACATCTTGGGGGCTTTGGGGTCTTGATGACGTCATCACCCTTTTGGGGACTTTGGGGGCCTTTTGGGGACTTTGGGGGCCTTTTGGGGACTTTGGGGACCTTTTGGGGTCTTCGGGGACCCCTTGGGGTCATCGGGGACCTCACCTCGACGTGCGACAGCAGCCCCGAGAAGGAGACGTCCATGCCCTTCACCACGTAGGGCAGCTCCACCAGCTTGGTCCCCCTGCGGCCATTTTGGGTCCGTTTTGGGCCGTTTTGGGCCATTTGGGGCCATTCTGGACCATTTTGGTCCACTTTGGGCCATTTTGGCCCATATTGGACCATTTGGGGCCATTTTGGGTCATTTTGGTCCATTTTGGGGCCATTTTGGTCCATTTTGGTCCATTTTGGGTCATTTTGGTCCATTTTGGGGCAATTTTGGTCCATTTTGAGGCAATTTTGGTCCATTTTGGTCCATTTTGGTCCATTTTGGACCATTTGGGTCCATTTTGGGCCATTTTGGGCCATTTTGGGTCCATTTTGGCCCATTGTGGGGACATTTTGGGTCGTTTGGGTCCATTTTGGTCCATTTGGGGCCATTTTGGACCATTTGGTGCCATTTTAGTCCATTTTGGGCCATTTTGGTCCATTTTGGGGCATTCTGGGGCATTTTGGTCCACATTGGGCCATTATGGTCCATTTTGGGTCCATTTTGGGTCATTTTGGTCCATTTTGGTCCATGTGGGGCCATTTTGGAACATTTTGGTCCATTTTGGTCCATTTTGGGTCATTTTGGTCCATTTTGGGGCAATTTTGGTCCATTTTGGGTCCATTTTTGGCCATTTAGGTCCATTCTGGTCCATTTTGGTCCACTTTGGGCCATTTTGGTCCATATTGGACCATTTTGAGCCATTTTGGGCCATTTTGGGTCCATTTTGGTGCATTTTGGGGCCATTTTGGTCCATTTTGGTCCATTTTGAGCCATTTGGGGCCATTTTGGTCCACTTTGGGGCCATTTTGGTACAATTTGGTCCATTTTGGGCCATTTTGGACCATTTTGGGCCATTTTGGGGTCAATTTGGTCCATTCGGGGTCAATTTTGGTCCATTTGGGGCCATTTGGGGTCATTTTGGGCCATTTGGGGTCCATTTTGGGCAATTTTGGGTCCATTTTGGTCCATTTTCGGTCCATATTGGACCATTTTGGGCCATTTTGGTCCATTTTGGTCCACTTTGGGCCTTTTTGGGTCCATTTTGGTCCACTTTGGGCCATTTTGGGTTCATTTTGGTCCATTTTGGCGCCATTTTCATCCATTTTGGGCCATTTTGGACCATTTTGGGCAATTTTGGGTCCATTTAGGTCCACTTTGGGCCATTTTGGGCCAATTTGGTCCATTTTGGGCCATTTGGGGACATCTTGGGACCATTTTGGTCCATTTTGGACCATTTTGGGCAATTTTGGGTCCATTTTGGTCCACTTTTGTCCATTTGGGGCCATTTTGGGTCCATTTTGGCCCATTTTGGTCCATTTTGGGTCCATTTTGGCCCATTTTGGTCCCACTTGGGGCCATTTGGGGCCGCCTCGCTCACCTCTTGGCCAGCTGCTCGATGTTGTAGCCGGGGCTGGGGTCGTTGGAGATCTGCGGGGGACACACACGCGTGTGACACGCCAAGGACACGCCAAGGCCACGCCAAGGACACGCGCGGGACGCCCCCCACCTTGAGCGCGCGGGCGAAGCGGTCCAGGCAGTTGCCCACGGCGATGTCCAGCGTCTCGCCGAAGATGCGGTAGCGCCGGCGCGAGAAGGCGATGACCTGCGGGGTGCGGGGGGGCGCCACGATGGCTCGCGACAGCCCATAATATCGCGACATATCGCGATATAACGCCGATATCGCCCGATATCGCCCGATATTGCCCGATCTCGCGCGATATCGCGACGGGGGGGGGCGTACCTGGGTGTTGCCGCCGCTGACGTAGAGCACGAGGGGGTCGCGGGCGCGGGCCAGCAGGCGCCCCATCTCGATGTGCCCCACGCAGTGGTTGACGCCCAGCAGGGGCCGCCCCCAGAGCTGCGCCAGCGTCCGCGCCACCACCGCCACCACCGCCAGCGGCGCCCCCATGCCGGGGCCTGCGGGGGGGGGGCACGACACGCTAAGGGCACGCGAAGGGCACGCGAAGGGCACGCGAAGGGCAAGGAGCGGTAGGGAAGCGCTGGACACGCTAAGAACACGCTAAGGGGAGAGTAAGGACACGCTAAGGAGGTCGTTGGGAGGGAGAACACGCTAAGGACACGCTAAGGGGAGAGTAAGGACACGCTAAGGAGGTCGTTGGGAGGGAGAACACGCTAAGGACACGCTAAGGGGAGGTTAAGGACACGCTAAGGACAGGGTAAGGAGGTCGTTGGGAGGGAGAACACGCTAAGGACACGCTAAGGACATGTTAAAGACACGCTAAGGACACGTTAAAGGGGTCGTTGGGAGGGAGAACACGCTAAAGACACGCTAAGGGGAGAGTAAGGACACGCTAAGGAGGTCGTTGGGAGGGAGAACACGCTAAGGACACGCTAAGGGGAGGCTAACGACATGCTAAGGACACGCTAAGGAGGTCGTTGGGAGGGAGAACACGCTAAGGACACGCTAAGGACATGTTAAAGACACGCTAAGGACACGTTAAAGGGGTCGTTGGGAGGGAGAACAAGCTAAGGACATGTTAAAGACATGCTAAGGACACGTTAAAGGGGTCGTTGGGAGGGAGAACATGCTAAGAACATGCTAGGGGGAGGGTAAGGACACGCTAAGGAGGTCATTGGGAGGGAGAACATGCTAAGGACACGCTAAGTAGGTCGTGGGGAGGGAGAACACGCTAAGGACACGCTAAGGGGAGAGTAAGGACACGCTAAGGACACGCTAAGGAGGTCGTTGGGAGGGAGAACACGCTAAGGACACGCTAAGGGGAGAGTAAGGACACGCTAAGGAGGTCGTTGGGAGGGAGAACATGCTAAGGACACGCTAAGGGGAGGCTAACGACACGCTAAGGACACGCTAAGGAGGTCGTTGGGAGGGAGAACACGCTAAGGACACGCTAAGGACATGTTAAAGACACGCTAAGGACACGTTAAAGGGGTCGTTGGAGGGAGAACACGCTAAGGACATGTTAAAGACATGCTAAGGACACGTTAAAGGGGTCGTTGGGAGGGAGAACACGCTAAGAACACGCTAAGGGGAGGGTAAGGACACGCTAAGGAGGTCATTGGGAGGGAGAACATGCTAAGGACACGCTAAGGAGGTCGTGAGGAGGGAGAACACGCTAAGAACATGCTAAGGACATGGTAAAGACACGCTAAGGACACACTAAAGGGGTTGTTGGGAGGGAGAACACGCTAAGAACACACTAAGGGGAGGTTAAGGACACGCTAAGGAGGTCATTGGGAGGGAGAACACGCTAAGGACACGCTAAGGGTGGATTAAGGACACGCTACGGGCACGCCCTGAGGTCGGTGTGAGGGGGGACACGCTAAGAACACGCTAAGAGCTGATGAAAAACACGCGACGGGCACGGGAGGGACACAGTAAGCACACGCTAAGGAGATATTAAGCACACGCTAAGGACATGATAAGGACATGCTAAGGACGTGCTTGGGGCAAGGTAAGGACATGCTAAGGACATGTTAAGGAGACATTAAGGACGTGCTAAGGACATGCTAAGGACATGCTAAGGACATGTTAGGGACCTGCTAAGGACACACTAAAGCAATACTTAGGACACGTTAAGCACATGTTAAAGACATGCTAAGGACATGTTAAGGGCATGTTAAGGACAACCTAAGGACATACAAAGGACTCGCTAAGGGCATATAAAGCACATGCTAAGGACATGCTAAGGACTTGTTACGGACATGTTAAGGACATGCTAAGGACATGCTTAGGGCAACCTGGGGACACAGTGAAGACACTGAAAGGACATGCAAAGGGCACATGTTAAGGACATGCTAAGCTCAACCTAAGTCCATAGTAAGGACTTACTAAGGACATACAAAGGACATGTTAAGGACACGCTAAGGACAGGGTAAAGTCATGCCAAGGGCATGCTTAGGACAACCTGAGAACACGCTAAGGACAGATTAAAGACACATTAAAGACACGCTAAGGACACACTGAGGACATGCTAAGGGCACGCTAAGGCCATGTTATGGACATGCTTAGGACAAGCTGAGGACATGTTAAGGGCACGCTTGGGACAACCTAAAGACATGCTAAGGACCCATTAAAGACACGTTAAGGACACGCTAAGACCATGTTAAGGACACGCTAAGGACAACCTAAGGACACGCTAAGGACATGCTAAGGCTATGTTAAGGACATGCTAAGGACAACCTAAGGACATACAAAGGACACGTTAAAGACACGGTAAGGACAGGTTAAGGACACGCTGAGGGCACGCTAAGGGCACGCTTAGGACAACCTAAGGACATACAAAGGACACGTTAAAGACATGGTAAGGCCATGCTAAGGACACGTTAAGGACAGATTAAAGACACGCTAAGGACACGCTGAGGCCATGTTAAGGACACGCTAAGGGTATGCTTAGGACAAACTCAGGACATACAAAGGACACATTAAAGACACGGTAAGGACAGGTTAAGGCCATGCTAAGAACATGCTAAGGACATGCAAAGGACACACTGAGGACATGTTAAGGACACGTTAAGGACATGCTAAGGACAACCTCAGGACATACAAAGGACACGTTAAAGAGACATCAAGGACACGCTAAGGACACACTGAAAACATGCTAAGGACACGCTAAGGACACACTGAGGACAACCTCAGGACATGCCAAAGACACATTAAAGACACGGCAAGGACAGGTTAAGGCCATGCTGAGAACATGCTAAGGACACGCTAAGGACATGTTAAGGACATGCTAAGGGCACGCTTAGGACAAGCCAAGGACATGCTAAGGACACGTTAAGGACAGGTTGAGACCATGCTAAGAACATCCTAAGGACGCGCTAAGGCTGTGCTAAGGCCATGCTAAGGACACGCCAAGGCCACACTAAGGCCATGCTTAGGACAACCTAAGAACACGCTAAGGACAGGTTAAAGACACGCTAAGGACATGCTAAGGACACGCTAAGGGCACGCTTAGGACAACCTAACGACATACAAAGAACACGTTAAAGACATGCTAAGGACAGGTTAAGGCCATGCTAAGGACACACCGAGGACACGGTAAGGACACGTTAAGGACACGCTAAGGACACGTTAAGGACACGCTAAGGCCCCGCCAAGGCCCGGCACTGACCGCGGGTGAAGGCGACGGCGTCGACGTCGCGGGGCCGCAGCCCGGCCTCCTGCAGGGCCTCGGCCACCAGCCCCAGCACCGCCCCCCGGTGGTGCCGCCCCGTGGGGCCGGGGGCGAAGCCTGGGGGGGGGGAGAGGGGGTCAGAGGTCACCGCGGGGTCACGGGGAGGTCAAGGGTCACGGGGAGGTCAAGGGTCACGGGGGGTGGGGGTCCCTTGGGGGTCGGGGGGCTGGCGGGGGCGGGGTGAGGACTGGGGGGGAAGAGGTCACGGGGAGGGTAGGGGTCACGGGAGGGGTCAGGGGTCACGGGGGGGTCAAGGGTCATGGGCTGGGGTCATTGGGGTCACGGGGAGGTCAGGGGTCGCGGGGAGGTCAAGGGTCACAGGGGTGGGGGTCAGGGGGGCTGGGGGTGAAGAACAGGGGGAAGGGGTCACGGGGGGCAGGGGTCGCGGGAGGGGTCAGGGGTCACGGGGGGGTCAAGGGTCATGGGCTGGGGTCATTGGGGTCACGGGGAGGTCAGGGGTCGCGGGGAGGTCAGGGGTCATGGGCTGGGGTCATGGGGAGGTCAGTGGTCACGAGGAGGTCAGGGGTCACGGGGGGTGGGGGTCAGGGGGGCCGGGGGTGAAGAATGGGGGGAAGAGGTCACAGGGGGGTCAGAGGTCACAGGGGGGTCAGGGGTCACCACGGGGTCAGGGGTCACGTGGGGTCAGGGGTGGGTGGCAGGGTGAGGGGTCATGGAGGGGGAGGGGCGAGGGGGGGAGGGTTTTTTGGGGGGGGAAGCTGGGCGGTGACATCACCGGGGTGTGTGATGATGTCATAGGGCGGGGCGGTGACATCATCGGGGCGGTGACGTCATACGGGGTGATGACGTCCTGGGAGGGGGTGATGATGTCATACAGGGGGCGGTGACGTCATAGGAGGGGGTGAGGGGGGTAAAAGGGGGCGGGGCATGGAGGGGATGGCACGGAGGGGGCGGGGCCTGGGGGAGTGACATCACGGGGGGAGGGGCTCCCGGGGTGACGTCATGCAGGGGGCCAGTGACGTCATAGGGGGAGGGGCGCGGTGATGTCATAAGGGGGAGGGGCCTGGGGGAGAGGAAGCGACTTCGGGGGGAGGGGCTATGGGGGGAGTGACGTCACGGGGGCGGGGCCTAAGGGGCGTGACGTCACTGGGGCGGAGTTTAGGGGGCGTGACGTCACGGGGAGGGGGTGGTTCCGGGGTGGTGGCGTCATTAGGAGGGCTTGGGGGGGCAGTGACGTCACCGGCCACCCGGCGGGGGTGGGTCGAGGGGGGAGGGGTCCAGCCCCGTGACGTCACTTCCGCTCACCGTGCCCCGGCGGCGTGACGTAGGTGGCGCGGCGGTTGCTGAGCACGCGCCCGTCGCGCACCAGCCCCGCCCCCACCTTGTTGGCCGAGCCCTCCAGCCCCAGCACCGTCGGCATCGCTGACGTCACCGCCGACGTCACCGCCGACGTCACCGCCGCCGCCGCCGCCTCCCCTCCTCCTCCCGCCGCCGCCGCCGCCGCCTCCCCCGCGCCGCTGCGCTTCCGCTTCCGGCCCGCGCGGGCTCACTTCCGGTACCTCCGCCCGGCGTCACTTCCGCTCCCGCTCCCCGCTTCCGCTTCCGCCCCGCGCGCCGCACGCGGAGAGCCCGGGCCCGGCCGCGCCGCCGCCGCCGCCGCTGATTGGCTCCGGGGCGGCCCCCGCGGCGGGCGCTGATTGGCGGAGGGGGCCGGGGGAGGGGCGGGGCCAGGCGGCGCCATGCCGAAGCGAGGCCGGAAGGAGAACGGCGGCGACAAGGAGGGTGAGTGGCACCAGTATAAACCAGTACGGACCAGTACGGGCCGGTATGGGCCAGTGTAGACCAGTTGGGACCCCTGTGGGCCGGAACGGGCCGGTTGGGAGCGGTATGAACCAGTATAAACCGGTATGGACCGGTATAGACCAGTATAAGCCAGTATAGACCAGTATAAATAGACCAGTGTAGACCAGTATAGACCAGTTGGGACCAGTATGGACGGGTACGGGGCGGTTGGGACCGGTATGAACCAGTATAAACCAGTATAGACCGGTTGGGACCCGTATAAACCAGTATAAACCAGTATAAATAGACTAGTATAGACCACTATGGGCCAGTTGGGACCAGTATGGACGGGTACGGGGCGGTTGGGACCTGTATGAACCAGTATAAACCAGTATAGACTGGTTGGGACGAGTATAAACCAGTATAAACCGGTATAGACCAGTATAAACAGACCAGTGTAGACCAGTATAGACCAGTTGGGACCAGTATGGACGGGTACGGGGCGGTTTGGACTGGTATAAACCATTATAGACCGGTATAGACCAGTATAAACCAGTATAAACCAGTATGTGTAGACCAGTATAGACCAGTTGGGACCCTTGTGGGCCGGTACGGGCCGGTTCGGACTGGTATGAACCAGTATAAACCGGTATAGAGTGGTATAGACCAGTATAAACCAGTATAGACCAGTATAAATAGACCAGTGTAGACCAGTATAGACCAGTTGGGACCAGTATGGACGGGTACGGGGCGGTTGGGACCGCTATAAACCAATATAAACCACTATAGACTGGCATAGACCAGTACAAACCAGTATAGACCAGTATAAATAGACCAGTGTAGACCACTATAGAGCAGTTGGGACCAGTATGGACGGGTACGGGGCGGTTTGGACCGGTATAAACCAGTATAGACTGGCATAGACCAGTACAAACCAGTAGAGACCAGTATAAGTAGACCAGTGTAGGCCAGTATAGACCATTTGGGACCCTTATGGGCTGGTACGGGCCGGTTCGGACCGGTATAAACCAGTATAAACCAGTATAGACCGGTATAGACCAGCATAAACCAGTGTAGACCAGTGTAGACCAGTATAAATAGACCAGTATAGACCAGTATAGACCAGTTGGGACCCTTGTGGGCCGGTACGGGCCGGTTCGGGTGGGTATGAACCAGTATAAACCAGTATAGACCAGTATAAGTAGACCAGTATAGACCAGTAGGGACCAGTATGGACGGGTACGGGGCAGTTTGGACCAGTATAAACCAGTATAAATGAGTACAGACCGGTATAGACCAGTATAAACCAGTATAGACCAGTTGGGACCCTTATGCACCGGTATGGGCCGGTTGGGACCAGTATAAACCAGTATAGACCAGTATAAACCAGTATAGGCCAGTATAAGTAGACCAGTATAGACCAGTAGGGACCAGTATGGACGGGTACGGGGCAGTTTGGACCAGTATAAACCAGTATAAATGAGTACAGACCGGTATAGACCAGTATAAACCAGTATAGACCAGTTGGGACCCTTATGCACCGGTATGGGCCGGTTGGGACCAGTATAAACCAGTATAGACCAGTATAAACCAGTATAGACCAGTATAGATCAGTTGGGACCCTTATGGGCCGGTACGGGCTGGTTGGGACCGGTATTAAGCAGTATAAACCAGTACAGACCAGTATAGACCAGTATAAACCAGTATAGACCAGCATAAACCAGTATAGACCAGTTGGGACCAGTATGGACGGGTACGGGGCGGTTGGGACCGGTATAAACCAGTATAGACCGGCATAGACCAGTATAAACCAGTATAGACCACTATAAGTAGACCACTATACACCAGTATAGACCAGTTGGGACCGTTCTGGGCCGGTATGGGCCGGTTGGGACCAGTATAAACCAGTATAGACCGGTATAGACCAGTATAAACCAGAGTAGACCAGTATAAGTAGACCAGTATAGACTAGTATGGGCCAGTATAGATCAGTAGGGGCTGGTATGGACCAGTAGAAACCAGTATAAACCAGTATAGAGCAGTATAAACCAGTATAAGTAGACCAGTATAAACCAGTACGGACCAGTATTGGCCAGTACGGACCAGTGTGGACTGGTACGGGGTGGTGGGGACTGGTATAGACCAGTATAAACCAGTATAGAGCAGTACAGACCAGTATAAGCCAGTATAGACCAGTGTAAGTACGCCAGTAGAGACCAGTATGGGCCAGTATAGATCAGTAGGGGCCGGTATGGACCAGTAGAGACCGGTATAAACCGGTATAGACCGGCATAGGCCAGTATAAACCAGTATAGACCAGTATAAATAGACCAGTAGGGACCAGTACAGGCCAGTATGGGCTGGTATAGACCAGTATGGACCAGTATAAACCAGTAGGGGCTGCTCTGGGCCTGCGCAAACGGCTGGAGGGGGGAGGGCACCAGTATGGACCAGTAGGGACCAGTTTAGACCAGTACGGGTCAGTGCGGACCAGTACAGAGCAGTACAGACCAGTAAGGGTTAAGGGGACCAGTAAGGACCAGTACGGGGCACGGGGAGGGGGCTCCTCCCAGTGCCCCCCCCCAGTGCCCCCCAGTCCCTCCCAGTCCCTCCCAGTATATCCCAGTCTCCTCCCAGTATATCCCAGTCTCCTCCCAGTATCTCCCAGTCCCCTCCCAGTGCCCCCAAACCTCCCCAAACCCCCTCCCAGTCCCCTATAACCCCCTCCCAGTCCCTCCCAGTTGCTTCCCAGTACATCCCAGTACATCCCAGTATCCCCCAGTCCCCTCCCAGTCCCTCCCAGTCCCCTCCCAGTACCCCAAAACCCCCTCCCAGTGCCCCCAAATCCCCCCTATAACCCCCCCAAACCCCCTCCTAGTGCCCTCCCAGTATATCCCAGTACACCTCAGTATATCCCAGTTCCCTCCCAGTATCCCCCAGTCCCCTCCCAGTCCCTCCCAGTACATCCCAGTTACCTCCCAGTATATCCCAGTATCCCCCAGTCCCTTCCCAGTACCCCAAAACCCCCCAAACCCCCCCCCAAATCCCCCCCAAACCCTCCCAAACCTCCCCCAGTCCCTCCCAGTCCCCTCCCAGTACATCCCAGTTCCCTCCCAGTATATCCCAATATATCCCAGTCCCTTCCGAGTACCCCAAAACCCCCCCAAACTGCCCCAAATCCCCCTAACCCCCCCCCAAATCCCCCCCAACCCCCCCCAAACCTCCCCCAGTCCCTCCCAGTTCCCTCCCAGTACATCCCAGTTCCTTCCCAGTATATCCCAGTATCCCCCAGTTCCCTCCCAGTACATCCCAGTACCCCAAAACCCCCCTAAACCCCCCCAAACACCCCCAAATCCCCCTCAAACCGCTTCCCAGTCCCTCCCAGTCCCCTCCCAGTATATCCCAGGATATCCCAGTCCCCTCCCAGTATACCCCAGTATCCCCCAGTCTCCTCCCAGTCCCTCCCAGTCCCTCCCAGTCCCCTCCCAGTACCCCAAACCCCCCAAAACTGCCCCAAACCCCTTTAAATCCCCCCCATAACCCCCCAAACCCCCCTCCCAGTCCCCCCCAGCCCCCTCCCAGTCCCTCCCAGTCCCCTCCCAGTATATCCCAGTATCCCCCAGTTCCCTCCCAGTACATCCCAGTACCCCAAAACCCCCCAAACCCCCCCGAAACCCCCCCCAAATGCCCCCCAAACCCCCTCCCAGTCCCCCCCAGTGCCCTCCCAGTGCCCTCCCAGTATATCCCAGTATAGCCCAGTATATCCCAGTCCTTCCCAGTCCCCTCCCAGTATCTCCCAGTCCCTCCCAGTCCCCTCCCAGTACCCCAAAACCCCCCCAAATCCCCCCCAAACCCCTTCCCGGTCCTTCCCAGTCCTCTCCCAGTATATCCCAGTACATCCCAGTTCCCTCCCAGTATTCCCCAGTCTCCTCCCAGTGCCTCCCAGTACATCCCAGTACCCCAAACCCCCCTAAAACCCCCCAAACCCCCCTGAACCCCCCCCCAAATCCCCCTATAACCCCCTCTGAGTCCCTCCCAGTGCCTCCCAGTTGCCTCCCAGTACATCCCAGTTGCCTCCCAGTATACCCCAGTATCCCCCAGTCTCCTCCCAGTCCCTCCCAGTCCCTCCCAGTATATCCCAGTATCCCCCAGTTCCTTCCCAGTACATGCCAGTACCCCAAAACCCCTCCAAACCCCCCCGAAACCCCCCCCAAATCCCCCCCAAACCCCCTCCCAGTCCCCCCCAGAGCCCCCCAGTGCCCTCCCAGTGCCCTCCCAGTATATCCCAGTATAGCCCAGTATATCCCAGTCCTTCCCAGTCCCCTCCCAGTATCTCCCAGTCCCTCCCAGTACCCCAAAACCCCCCCAAATCCCCCCCAAACCCCTTCCCGGTCCTTCCCAGTCCCCTCCCAGTATATCCCAGTCGCCTCCCAGTATATCCCAGTATACTCCAGTCTCCTCCCAGTATATCCCAGTCACCTCCCAGTACATCCTAGTACCCCAAAACCCCCCAAATCCCCCCCAAACCCCCCCCATAACCCCCCCAAACCCCCTCCCAGTGCCCCCCAGTCCCTCCCAGTACATCCCAGTCCCTCCCAGTATATCCCAGTCCTTCCCAGTCCCCTCCCAGTATACCCCAGTATCCCCCAGTCTCCTCGCAGTCCCTCCCAGTGTTTCCCAGTCCCCTCCCAGTACCCCAAATCCCCCCCAAACCGCTTTAAATCCCCCCTAACCCCCCCAAACCCCCTCCCAGTGCCCTCCCAGTGCCTCCCAGTTACCTCCCAGTACATCCCAGTATACTCCAGTTCCCTCCCAGTATATCCCAGTCACCTCCCAGTACATCCCAGTACCCCAAAACCCCCCAAAACTGCCCCAAATCCCCTAAAACCCCCCCCAAATCCCCCCCAAACCCCTTCCCAGTCCTTCCCAGTCCCTTCCCAGTTCCCTCCCAGTACATCCCAGTTACCTCCCAGTATATCCCAGTATCTCCCAGTCCCCTCCCAGTACCCCAAAACCCCCCTAAAATCCCCCAAAACCCCCCCAAACCGCCCCCAAATCCCCCTATAACCCCCCTCTGAGTCCCTCCCAGTGCCTCCCAGTCGCCTCCCAGTATATCCCAGTCCTTCCCAGTCCCCTCCCAGTATACCCCAGTATCCCCCAGTCTCCTCCCAGTCCCTCCCAGTGTTTCCCAGTCCCCTCCCAGTACCCCAAATCCCCCCCAAACCGCTTTAAATCCCCCCTAACCCCCCCAAACCCCCTCCCAGTGCCCTCCCAGTGCCTCCCAGTTACCTCCCAGTACATCCCAGTATACTCCAGTGCCCTCCCAGTATATCCCAGTCACCTCCCAGTACATCCCAGTACCCCAAAACCCCCCAGAACTGCCCCAAATCCCCCCAAACCCCCCCAAATCCCTCCAAACCCCTTCGCAGTCCTTCCCAGTTCCTTCCCAGTTCCATCCCAGTACATCCCAGTGCCCTTCCAGTACATCCCAGTATCCCCCAGTCCCTTCCCAGTACCCCAAAACCCCCCAAACCACCCCTAAATCCCCCTAAACGGCCCCCAAGTCCCCCCCAACCCCCCACCAAACCTCCCGCAGTCCCTCCCAGTGCCCTCCCAGTATATCCCAGTATACCCCAGTATATACCAGTCCTTCCCAGTCCCCTCCCAGTATCTCCCAGTCCTTCCCAGTCCCCTCCCAGTACCCCAAAACCCCCCCAAATCCCCCCCAAACCCCTTCCCGGTCCTTCCCAGTCCCCTCCCAGTATATCCCAGTCGCCTCCCAGTATATCCCAGTATACTCCAGTCTCCTCCCAGTATATCCCAGTCACCTCCCAGTACATCCTAGTACCCCAAAACCCCCCAAATCCCCCCCAAACCCCCCCATAACCCCCCCAAACCCCCTCCCAGTGCCCCCCAGTCCCTCCCAGTCCCCTCCCAGTACATCCCAGTCCCTCCCAGTATATCCCAGTCCTTCCCAGTCCCCTCCCAGTATACCCCAGTATCCCCCAGTCTCCTCCCAGTCCCTCCCAGTGTTTCCCAGTCCCCTCCCAGTACCCCAAATCCCCCCAAACCGCTTTAAATCCCCCCTAACCCCCCCAAACCCCCTCCCAGTGCCCTCCCAGTGCCTCCCAGTTACCTCCCAGTACATCCCAGTATACTCCAGTGCCCTCCCAGTATATCCCAGTCACCTCCCAGTACATCCCAGTACCCCAAAACCCCCCAAAACTGCCCCAAATCCCCCATAAACCCCCCCAAATCCCCCCCAAACCCCTTCCCAGTCCTTCCCAGTCCCTTCCCAGTTCCCTCCCAGTATATCCCAGTGCCCTCCCAGTACATCCCGGTATCCCCCAGTCCCTTCCCAGTACCCCAAAACCCCCCAAACCCCCCCCAAACCCCCCCGAATCCCCCCCATAACCCCCCCAAACCCCCTCCCAGTGCCCTCCCAGTCCCCCCAGTCCTTCCCAGTTCCCTCCCAGTGTATTCCAGTATCCCCCAGTTCCTTCCCAGTCCACTCCCAGTACCCCAAATCCCCCTAAAAGCCCCCCAAATCCCCCTAAAGCCCCCCAAATCCCCCCAAACCCCCTCCCAGTCCCCCCCAGTCCCCCCCAGTGCCCCCCAGTGCCCCCCAGTGCCCTCCCAGTGCCCTCCCAGTATATCCCAGTATAGCCCAGTATATCCCAGTCCTTCCCAGTCCCCTCCCAGTATCTCCCAGTCCTTCCCAGTCCCCTCCCAGTACCCCAAAACCCCCCAAATCCCCCCCAAACCCCTTCCCGGTCCTTCCCAGTCCCCTCCCAGTATATCCCAGTCGCCTCCCAGTATATCCCAGTATACTCCAGTCTCCTCCCAGTATATCCCAGTCACCTCCCAGTACATCCTAGTACCCCAAAACCCCCCAAATCCCCCCCAACCCCCCCCCATAACCCCCCCAAACCCCCTCCCAGTCCCCTCCCAGTCCCTCCCAGTCCCCCCCAGTCCCTCCCAGTCCCCTCCCAGTATATCCCAGTCCCTCCCAGTATATCCCAGTAAGCCCAGTTCCCCCCCCAGCGCCCGCCAAGCGCCCCCCCGCGGAGCCGTGTCCCTACGAGGACCCCCCCGCGCGCGAGGTGGCCCCGGGGGGCGCGGCCGCGTCCCTGCGCGTCGCCTCCTGGAACGTGGGCGGCCTGCGGGGCTGGCTGCGCAAGGGCGGCCTCCAGGTACGGTTTGGGGCGAATTCGGGGGATTTTGGGCAAATCGGGGGGTTGGGGGGGTTGGGGGATTTAGGGGGGTTGGGGGGGTGAGGGGGGGTTGGGGGTTTTGGGGGGGTTTGGGGGGGTTTGGGGGGGTTTAGGGGATTTGGGGGATTTAGGGGGTTTTGGGGGAAATTAGGGGGGTTTTGGGGTTTGGGGTAATTTATGGGGTTTTTGGGGTTTGGGGGGAAATTACGGGGTTTTGGGGGGTTGGGGGATTTGGGGGGGTTTGGGGGGATATAGGGATTTTGGGGGATTTAAGGGATTTAGGGGGTTTGGGGGATTTAGGGGGTTTTGGGGGGGTTTAGGGGGTTTGGGGGATTTATGGGGTTTGGGGGAAATTATGGGGTTTTTGGGGTTAGGGTGGTTTATAGGGTTTTGGGGGGTTGGGGTTTCGGGGGCTTTTGGGGGTTCGGGGGAATTTAGGGGGTTTGGGGGTTTTGGGGGGGGTTTAAGGGATTTAGGGGATTTGGGGGAAATTATGGGGTTTTGGGGGGTGAGGGGGTTTGGGGAAATTTGGGGGGAATTTGGGGGATTTGGGGGAATTTTGTGGGTTTGGGGGTTGGGGGGATTTGAGGGGTTTGAGGGTTTTGGGGGGTTTGGGGGATTTGGGGGATTTATGGGATTGAGGGATTTCGGGGGGATTTATAGGGTTTTGGGGATTTGGGTTTGGGGGGGATTTATGGGATTTGGGGTGGATTTGGGGGGATTTATGGGATTTGTGGTGTTTTGGGGTGACTTTGGGGTGGCTTTGGGGGGGATTTCTGGGATTCGGGGTGGATTTGGGGAGATTTCAGGGATTTGGGGTTATTTATGGGATTTGGGGGGATTTATGGGATTCGGAGTGGATTTGGGGGATTTATGGGATTTGGGGGATTTGGGAGGGATTTATAGGGTTTTGGGGATTTGAGTTTGGGGGGGATTTATGGGATTTGGGGTGGATTTGGGGGGATTTATGGGATTTGGAGTGGATTTGGGGGATTTATGGGATTTGGGGGATTTGGGAGGGATTTATAGGGTTTTGGGGATTTGGGTTTTCGGGGGATTTATGGGATTTGGGGCATTTCTGGGATTGGGGGTGATTTATGGGGATTCGGGGTGGATTCATGGGATTTGGGGGATTTCGAGGGGGATTTCTAGGGTTTTGGTGATTTGGGTTTTCGGGGGATTTGGGGGATTTGGGTCTTTGGGGCATTTCTGGGATTGGGGGTGATTTCTGGGATTTGGGGCGATTTATGCGATTCGGGGTGGATTTATGGGATTTGGGGGATTTAGGGGGGATTTATAGGGTTTTGGGGATTTCGGTCTTTGGGGGATTTCTGGGATTTGGGGGATTTATGGGATTTGGGGGGATTTATGGGATTTGGGGGATTTGGGAGGGATTTATAGGGCTTTGTGGATTTATGGGATTTGGGGGATTTGGGGGATTTCTGGGATTTGGGGGGCATTTCTGGGATTTGGGGGGCATTTCTGGGGCCGGGGGCGATTTCTGGGGACTGGGGGTGGATTTCCGTATTTTCGGGGTATGTTCCTGCGTTTTTAATTTCCCGGGGCGTATTTGTGGGGTTTTTTTTTGGGGTTTTTTTTTTGGGGGCGCGTCAGTGGGTGCAGGAGGAGGCCCCGGACGTGCTGTGCCTGCAGGAGACCAAGTGCGCGGCCCCCGAGGTGCCCCCCGAGGTGCGGGCGCTCCCGGGGCTCCCCCACCAGTTCTGGGCCAGCCCCGAGGGGCGCCCGGGCTACAGCGGCGTCGGGCTGCTGGCCCGCCACGAGCCCCTCAGCGTCACCTACGGCATCGGTGAGACCCCCCCTCAAAAAAACCCCGACCCCAAAACCCCACCCCGGGACCCCAAAACCCGACCCCGGGACCCCAAATAGCTCCCCGGGCTTCAAAACCCACCTTGAAGGACCTAGAACCTTCATAAATGGACCCAAATTGGAGCTAAAGTGACCCAAAATATACACTGGGACAAGGAAGGGACCACCCTGATCCCATAATTTTCTTGTAGGGGACCCCAAAACCCCACCCCGTAACCCCAAATAGCTCCCCGGGCTTCAGAACCTACCTTGACGGACCTAGAACCTTCATAACTGGACCCAAATTGCCCCAAATTAGAACTAAAGTAACCCAAAATTCACCCCAAAACCACCAGGTGACCCCTCGACCCCATAACTATGTCTCAAGGGACCCAAAACCCGATCCTGTAACCCCAAATAGCTCCCCGGGCTTCGGAAGCTACCTTGACGGACCTAGAACCTTCATAATTGAGCCCAAATTGGAGCTAAAGTGACCCAAATTGGAGCTAAAGTGACCCAAAATCTACCTCAGGACCACCAAGGGACCCCCCTGACCCCATAACTATCTTGTAGGGGACCCCAAAACCCCACCCCGTAACCCCAAATAGCTCCCCGGGCTTCAGAACCTACCTTGACGGATCTAGAACCTTCATAACTGGACCCAAATTGCCCCAAATTAGAACTAAAGTAACCCAAAATTCACCCCAAAACCACCAGGTGACCCCCCCCGACCCCATAACTACGTCTCAAGGGACCCCAAAACCCGATCCCGTAACCCCAAATAGCTCCCCGGGCTTCAGAACCTACCTTGAAGGACCTAGAACCTTCATAACTGGACCCAAATTGGAGCTAAAGTGACCCAAATTGGAGCTAAAGTGACCCAAAATCTACCCCAAAACCACCAGGTGACCCCCCTGACCCCATAACTACGTCCCAAAGGACCCCAAAACCTGACCCCGTAACCCCAAATAGCTCCCCGGGCTTCAGAAGCTACCTTGAAGGACCTAGAACCTTCATAACTGGACCCAAATTGCCCCAAATTAGAGCTAAAGTGACCCAAAATCCACCCTAGGAACACCAGGTGACCCCCCCCAATCCCATAATTACGTCTCAAGGGACCCCAAATCCCGATCCCATAACCCCAAATAGCTCCCCGGGCTTCAGAACCTACCTTGAAGGACCTAGAACCTTCATAACTGGACCCAAATTGGAGCTAAAGTGACCCAAATTGGAGCTAAAGTGACCCAAAATCTACCCCAAAACCACCAGGTGACCCCCCTGACCCCATAACTACGTCCCAAAGGACCCCAAAACCCGACCCCGTAACCCCAAATAGCTCCCCGGGCTTCAGAAGCTACCTTGAAGGACCTAGAACCTTCATAAATGGGCCCAAATTGGAGCTAAAGTGACCCAAATTGGTGCTAAAGTGACCCAAAATCTACCCCAGGATCAGCAGGGGACCCCTCCGACCCCATAATTACATCTCAAGGGACCTGAAAACCCCACCCCAGGACCCCAAATAGCTCCCCGGGCTTCAAAACCCACCTTGAAGGACCTAGAACCTTCATAATTGAGCCCAAATTGGAGCTGAAGTGACCCAAATTGGTGCTAAAGTGACCCAAAATCTACCCCAGGATCAGCAAGGGACCCCCCTGACCCCATAACTATCTTGTAGGGGACCCCAAAACCTCACCCCATAACCCCAAATATCTTCTCATGCTTCAGAACCTACCTTGAAGGACCTAGAACCTTCATAAAGTGAGCCAAAGTAGAGCTAAAGTGACCCAAATTGGTGCTAAAGTGACCCAAAATCCACCCCAGGACAACCAAGGGCCCCCCCCGACCCCATAACTATCTTGTAGGGGACCCCAAAACCTCACCCCATAACCCCCAATAGCTCCCCGGGCTTCAGAAGCTACCTTGACGGACCTAGAACCTTCATAATTGAGCCCAAATTGGAGCTAAAGTGACCCAAATTGGTGCTAAAGTGACCCGAAATCTACCCCAGGACAACCAAGGGACCCCCCCGACCCCATAACTACCTTGTAGGGAACCCCAAAACCCAACCCCGTAACCCCAAATAGCTCCCCGGGCTTCAGAAGCTACCTTGACGGACCTAGAACCTTCATAACTGGACCCAAATTGCCCCAAATTAGAGCTAAAGTGACCCAAAATCCACACTAGGAACACCAGGGGACCCCCCCCGATCCCATAATTACGTCTCAAGGGACCCCAAAACCCGACCCTGGGACACCAAATAGCTCCCCGGGCTTCAGAAGCTACCTTGAAGGACCTAGAACCTTCATAAATGGATCCAAATTGCCCCAAATTAGAACTAAAGTGACCCAAAATCTACCCCGGGACAACCGAGGGACCCCCTGACCCCATAACTATCTTGTAGGAGACCCCAAAACCCGACCCCATAACCCCAAATATCTCCCCGGGCTTCAAAACCCACCTTGAAGGACCTAGAACCTTCATAACTGGACCCGAATTGCCCCAAATTAGACCTAAAGTGACCCAAAATCCACCCCAGGACCACCAAGGGACCCCCTGACCCCGTAACCTCATCCCAGTAGACCCCAGTTGCCACTGGTTGACCCCCCAGCTGCCACCAGTAGACCCCAAACCCCTTCAGTTTCCACCAGTTGACCCCAAAACCCTTTGGTGGCCACCACTGACCCCAAAACCCTTTCTGTAGACCCTTGGTGGCCACCATTGACCCCAGAATCCTTTAGTGGCCACCAGTAGACCTTTGGTTGCCCCATTGACCCCAAAACCCTTTGGTGGCCACCAGTAGACCCCTGGTTGCCCCGTTGACCCCACAACCCTTCAGTCACCACCATTGACCCCAAAACCCTTCGGTTGCGATCAGTTGACTCCAAAACCCTTTGTTGACCACCCATAGACCCTTGGTGGCCACCACTTGCCCCTGGTGGCCACCACTTTCCCCTTGGTTGCCCCATTGACCCCAAAACCCTTTGGTGGCCACCAGTAGACCCCTGGTTGCCCCGTTGACCCCAAAACCCTTCGGTCACCACCATTGACCCCAAAACACTTTGGTGGCCACCAGTAGACCCTTGGTTGCCACCAGTAGACCCCTGGTTGCCCCATTGACCCCAAAACCCTTTGGTGGCCACCACTTGACCCCAAAGTACCACCATTGACCCCAAGACCCTTCAGTCAGCACCATTGACCCCAAAACCCTTCGGTTGCCACCAGTAGACCCCAAAACCCTTTGGTGGCCACCAGTAGACCCTTGATGGCCACCATCGACCCCAAAACCCTTCAGTTGCCACCAGTAGACCCCTGGTTGCCCCGTTGACCCCAAAACCCTTTGGTGGCCACCAGTAGAGCCCTGATAGCCCCATTGACCCCACAACCCTTCAGTTCCCACCAGTAGACCCCAAAACCCTTTGGTTGCCGCCAGTAGAGCCCCGGTTGCCCTGTTGACCCCAAAACCTTTTGGTTGCCACCATTGACCCCAAAACCCTTCAGTTTCCACCAGTAGACCCCAAAACCCTTCAATTGCCGCCATTGACCCCAAAACGCTTTGGTGGCCACCACTGACCCCAAAACCCTTTCTGTAGACCCTCGGTGGCCACAACTTGCCCCTGGTGGCCACCTGTAGACCCTCGTTGGCCACCACTCTCCCCCTGTGTCCCCCCCGTGCAGGTGACCCCGAGCACGACGCCGAGGGCCGGGTAGTGATGGCCGAGGTCCTCCAAAAGAGTTCCCCAAACCCTTTGGTTGCCACCAGTAGACCCCTGTTTGTCCCGTTGACCCCAAAACCCTTTGGTTGTGATCAGTTGACCCCAAAACCCTTGTTGACCACCCATAGACCCTTGGTGGCCACCACTTTCCCGTTGGTTGCCCCATTGACCCCAAAACCCTCTGGTGGACACCAGTAGACCCTTGGTTGCCCCGTTGACCCCAAAACCCTTTGGTGGCCACCAGTAGACCCCTGGTTGCCATGTTGACCCCGAAACCCTTTGGTGGCCACCAGTAGACCCCTGGTTGCCCCATTGACCCCACAACCCTTTGGTGGCCACCAGTTGACCCCAAAGTACCACCATTGACCCCAAAACCCTTCAGTTTCCACCAGTAGACCCCAAAACCCTTTGGTGGCCACCAGTAGACCCCTGGTTGCCCCATTGACCCCACAACCCTTCAGTCACCACCATTGACCCCAAAACCCTTCGGTTGCCACCAGTAGACCTCCTGGTTGCCCAGTTGACCCCAAAACCCTTTGGTGGCCACCAGTAGAGCCCTGATAGCCCCATTGACCCCAAAACCCTTTGGTTGCGATCAGTTGACCCCAAAGCCCTTTGGTGGCCACCAGTAGAGCCCTGGTTGCCCCATTGACCCCACAACCCTTCAGTTCCCACCAGTAGACCCCAAAACCCTTTGGTTGCCGCCAGTAGAGCCCCGGTTGCCCTGTTGACCCCAAAACCTTTTGGTTGCCACCATTGACCCCAAAACCCTTCAGTTTCCACCAGTAGACCCCAAAACCCTTCAATTGCCGCCATTGACCCCAAAACCCTTTGTTGGCCACCCTTGACCCCAAAAACCTTTCGTAGCCACCCGTGGACCCCCGGTGGCCACCGCTCTCAGGCTGTCCCACCCCCCGTGCAGGTGACCCCGAGCACGACGCCGAGGGCCGGGTGGTGACGGCCGAGTTCCCGTCCCTCTTCGTGGTGGCCGCCTACGTGCCCAACTCGGGCCGGGGCCTGGCCCGCCTGGCGTACCGGCAGTGCTGGGACCGCGCCTTCCGCTCCTACCTCACCCGCCTGGACGCCCGCAAGCCCGTGGCCGTCTGCGGCGACCTCAACGTGGCCCACGCCGAGATCGACCTGCGGCACCCGCGGGCCAACCGCCGCTCGCCGGGCTTCACCCAGGAGGAGCGGGACGGCTTCGGGGCGCTGCTCGAGGCCGGCTTCATCGACACCTTCCGGCACCTGTACCCGGCCGTGCCGCACGCCTACACCTTCTGGACCTACCTGGGGGGCGCGCGGAGCCGCAACGTGGGCTGGCGCCTCGACTACTGCGTGGTGTCGCGGCGCCTGGCCGGGGCGCTGTGCGACAGCAAGATCCGCAACAAGGTGATGGGGAGCGACCACTGCCCCGTGGTGCTCTACCTGGCCCTATAACGGCCCTATAGTGGCGCCCTGTAACGATCCTGCAGGTTGGTCCCGTAACGACCCCGTAAGTTGTCCTGTAACGGCCCTATAAGGTCGTCCTGTAACGATCCTACAAGTTGGTCCTATAACGACCCTGTAAGATGTCCTATAACGGCCCCGTAAGGTCGTCCTGTAACGATCCTACAAGTTGGTCCTATAACGACCCCGTAAGATGTCCTATAACGGCTCTATAAGGTCGTCCTGTAACGACCCCGTAAGATGTCCTATAGTGGCCCTATAAGGTCGTCCTATAACGATCCGGTAAGTTTGTACTGTAACAATCCCAGAAGTTGTCCCATAACGGCCCTACAAGGTCGTCCTTTAACGACCCCGTAAGATGTCCTAATGTAGGGTCGTAATGACCCTATAAGGCCATCCTGTAACGATCCCGTAAGCTCGTCCTATAACGACCCCATAAGATGTCCTATAGTGGCCCTATAAGGTCGTCCTGTAACAATCCCATAAGGTCATCCCGTAATGACCCTATAAGGTCGTCCTATAACGACCCCAAAAATCACCCCAAAACGACCCTAGAAGGTTGTCCTATAACGATCCCATAAATCATCCCATAACGACCCCATTAGTTAATCCCATAACGACCCCGTTAGTTCATCCCATAACGACCCCATTAGTTCATCCCATAACGACCCCGTAAGATCATCCCATAACGACCCCATAAGATCATCCCATAACGACCCCATTAGTTCATCCCGTAACGACCCCGTAACTCACCCCATAACGACCCCATAAGCTGCTCCCATTGGGTTTGGCCCTTGGGTTGGGTTCAATGTGAACCCGTTTGCCCCAAATCCCCCCCAAATCCCCCCAAATCCCCATAAACGAGCTCAACGTGTTCTTAATGGGGTCGCCCTGGTCTTTATGGGGTCTTGGTGGTCGTTACGGGGTCGTCGGGGCGGTTATGGGGTGGCCCCGTACCCGCTGCTGCACGGTGTCGCGGCGCCTGGCCGGGGCGCTGTGCGACAGCAAGATCCGCAACGGGGTGATGGGGAGCGACCACTGCCCCGTGGGGCTCTGCCTGGCCCTATAACGGCCCTATGGGGTCGTCCTGTAACGATCCTACAAGTTGGTCCCGTAACGACCCCGTAAGATGTCCTATAACAGCCCTATAAGGTCGTCCTGTAGCGATCCCGTAAGGTCGTCCCGTAATGACCCTATAAGGTCATCCTGTAACGACCCCGTAACTTGTCCCAAAACGACCCTATAAGGCCATCCTGTAACGATCCCGTAAGCTCGTCCTATAACGACCCCATAAGATGTCCTAAAATGGCCCTATAAGGTCGTCCCGTAACAACCCCATAACTCGTCCCAAAATGATCCTATAAGGTCGTCCTATAACGACCCCATAAATTCATCCTATAACGGCCCTATAAGGTCATCCCATAATGACCCTATAAGGTCGTCCCTTAACGACCCCAAAAATCACCCCAAAACGACCCTATAAGGTTGTCCTGTAACGATCCCATAAATCATCCCATAACGACCCCATAAGATCATCCCATAACGACCCCGTTATTTCATCCCATAACGACCCCGTAAGTTGTCCTGTAACGGCCCTATAAGGTCGTCGTGTAACGACCCCGTAAGGTCGTCCCGTAATGACCCTATAAGGTCATCCTATAAGGACCCCATAAGTTTGTCCTATAACGACCCCATAATTCGTCCCAAAATGACCCTATAAGGCCGTCCTATAACGACCCCATAAATTCATCCCATAACGGTCCTTAAAGTTCATCCCATAATGACCCTATAAGGTTATCCCATAACGACCCCATAAATCATCCCGTAACGACCCCGTAAGATCATCCCATAACGACCGCGTTAGTTCATCCTATAACGACCCCATAACTCGTCCAAAATGACCCTATAAGGCCATCCTATAACGACCCCATAAGATGTCCTATAACGGCCCTATAAGGTCATCCTATAACGACCCCGTAAGTTTGTCCTATAACGGCCGTATAAGGTCATCCTATAACGACCCCGTAAGTTTGTCCTATAACGACCCCAAAAATCGTCAAAATGAGGTCGACGTGTTCCTTACGGGGTCATCGGGCTCCTTATGGGGTCGCGGGGGTCTTTATAGGGTCGTGGTGGTCGTTATGGGGTCATTGGGGTCTTTATAGGGTCGTGGTGGTCGTTATGGGGTCATCGGGGTCTTTATGGGGTCGTGGGGGTCTTTATAGGGTCATCGAGGTCTTTATGGGGTCTTTACGGGGTCGTTATAGGGAGACTTGGGAGGCTGTACGGGGTCCTGCTGACCCTATAGACCCTATAGGGCCTCCTGGCCCCCTGTAGACCCCCGTGACGCCCCGTAGATTTCTCTGACCCCTACAGGTCCCCTATAGATCCCCCTGACCCTATAGACACCCCCCTCATCCCCTATAGACCCACCCCCCCACCGCTACAGATCCCCCGACCCTATAAAGCTCCCCTGGCCCCTACAGCCTCGCCCCAGCCCCTATAGACCCCCGCCCCCAGACCCTATAGCCCCCCCCCGCCCCTATAGATGCCCCCCAACCCCTACAGAGCCCCCCCCGCCCCTATAACACCCCCGACCATGTAACGGCCCTATAGCCCCCCCCCGACCCTATAAAGCCTCCCCAGCCCCTATAGCCCTCCACCCCAACCCCTATACCCCCCCCAACCCTATAACGCCCCCGCCGGCCCCTATAGACTCCCCCAACCCCTATAGACCATCCCAGCCCCTATGGCTCCCCCCGACCCTATAACGACCCCCCGGCCCCTATACCCCCCCCCCAACCCCTATAGACCCCCCCAACCCTATAACGCCCCCCCCAACCCCTATAGACCCCCCTCGACCTTATAGACCTCCTCCGGCCCCTATAGGCCCCCCCAATCCTATAGACCCCCCCCCAAAGCCTATAGACACCCCCCACCCCTATACCCCCTCCCCGGCCCCTATACAGCCCCCCCCAATCCTATAGCCCCCCCCAACCCCTATACCCCCCCCTTGACCCTATAACCCCCCCGACCCTATAACTCCCCCCCCCAACCCCTATAGACCCCCGTTCGCCCCTATAGACCTCCCCTGGCCCCTATAGCCCCTCCCAACCCCTATAGCCCCCCCCCGGCCCTATAACGCCCCTACCTCCCCCATACCCCCCCCGGCCCCTATAGACCCCCCCCCGACCCTATAATGCCCCCCCAGCCCCTATAGCCCCCCCCTTGCCCCTATAGCCCCCCCCCTTGGCCCTATAATGCCCCATAGCCCCTATAGCCCCCCCCAACCCCCATAGCCCCCCCCCCTTCCCCTATACCCCCCCCATCCCCTATACCCCCCCCCCCCGTCCCCTATAGCCCCCCCCCAGCGCCCGGTGCGGCCCTCAGGGACCCCTCCCTCCCCCCCCCCCCCCCCCGTTTCCGCGCAGCCAATCAGGAGCCGCCTCCGGGTCAGGCCCCGCCCCCTTTTTTCTTCCGGGTTCTTTTTTGGGGGGGGGAGGGGGAGGGGAGGGGGGGGGCATGCGGGGAGGGGGCGGGGCCAAGATGGCGCCCGGGGGCGTGGCCGGTGACGTCACGGGTCGGGGGGGGGGGTCACGTGACCGGAGCGCGTCCCGCGGTCACGTGACGCAGGGGGTGTCCGGAGCGCGTCACGTGACCTGAGTGTGTCCGAGGCGTGTCACGTGACCCGGGCGTGTTCGTTGTGAGTCACGTGACCGCAGTTGGGAACAACGTGTCACATGACCTAAGCGTGTTCGTGGTGTGTCATGTGACCCAAGCGTGTCCGAGGCATGTCACATGACCCAAGTGCATCCAAGGCGTGTCACATGACTGAAGTGTGTCCTAAGCACATCACGTGACCCGGGCGTGTTCATTGCATGTCACGTGACCGCAGTCGGGAACGAGGCGTGTCACGTGACCCAAGCGTGTCCGAGGCGTGTCACGTGACCCAAGCGCGTGCGAGGTGTGTCCATGACTGAAGCGTGTCCTAAGCGTGTCACATGACCCAGGTGTGTTCTGAGGTGTGTCACATGACCTAAGCATGTCGGAGGCGTGTCACGTGACCCGAGCGTGTCTGAGGCGTGTCACGTGACCGAGGCGTGTCCTAAACACGTTCCCATGACCCAGGCGTGTCCAAAACGTGTTCCCACGACGCAGCTGTGTCCTAAACATGTTCCCATGGCCTAAGCGTGTCCGACGGCTCCCCCATGACTGAAACGTGTCCTAAACATGTTCCCATGACGCAGCCATGTCCGATGGCTGTCTCTTGACCTAAGCATGTCCGATGACCCAAGCGTGTCCCATGGATCTCCCATGACATAGGCACGTCCCAAACATGTTCCCACGCCCGAAGCGTGTCCTAAACATGTTCCCATCACCCAAGCGTGTCCGATGGATGTCCCAGGACTGAAGCGTGTCCGACGGCTCTCCCATGACGCAGCCATGTCCGAAGCACATGCCATGACCTAAGCATGACCGCTGGATCTCCCATGACCCAGGTGTGTCCGATGGATGTCCCATGACCCAAGCGTGTCCTAAACATGTTCCCATGACCCAAGCGTGTCCGATGGATGTCCCAGGACTGAAGCGTGTCCTAAACATGTTCCCATGACTGAAGCGTGTCTGACGGCTCTCCCATGCCACAGCCGTCTCCGAAGCACATCGCATGACCTAAGCGTGTCCGATGGATGTCCCATGACATAGGCATGTCCCAAACATGTTCCCATGACCGAAGCATGTCCGATGGATGTCCCATGACCCAAGCGTGTCCTAAACACGTCCCATGACCTAAGCATGTCCGATGGACCTCCCATGACATAAGCATGTCCTAAACACATCCCATGACCCAAGCGTGTCCAACGGCTCTCCCATGACGCAGCCGTCTCCGAAGCACATCGCATGACCTAAGCGTGTCCGATGGATGTCCCATGACATAGGCATGTCCCAAACATGTTCCCATGACCGAAGCATGTCCGATGGATGTCCCATGACCCAAGCGTGTCCTAAACACGTCCCATGACCTAAGCATGTCCGATGGACCTCCCATGACATAAGCATGTCCTAAACACATCCCATGACCCAAGCGTGTCCAACGGCTCTCCCATGACGCAGCCGTGTCCGAAGCACATCCCATGAGCTAAGCGTGTCCGATGGATGTCCCATGACATAGGCATGTCCCAAACATGTTCCCATGACCGAAGTGTGTCCGATGGATGACCCATGACCCAAGCGTGTCCTAAACACGTCCCATGACTGAAGCGTGTCCGATGGATGACCCATGAACGAAGCATGTCCTAAACATGTTCCCATGACCAAAGCGCGTCCGATGGCTCTCTCATGACACAGGCGTGTCCTAAACATGTTCCCATGACCGAAGCATGTCCCAAACATGTTCCCACGCCCGAAGCGTGTCCGACGGACGTCCCGCGACCCAAGCGCGTCCCAGCCGCGTCTCCCCGCCTCCGCCTCTCGTCCCGTGCCCCCGGCGTCCCCGCCGCGTGCCCCCCCCCCGGCCCCGGGCGCGTGGCAGGCGTGTCGCAGGCGTGTCGCAGGCGTGTGGCAGGCGTGTCGCGGGGGCGGGGGGGGGCTCAGGCGTGGCGGGGCAGGGGGTGGCTGACCCGCAGGCAGCCCCAGTAGCCGGCCCGCAGGAGGCAGGCGCCGGCCGCGGCCACCAGCAGGGCCCAGGCCGCGTGCAGGGCCCCGAAGCGCCGGGCGGCCGCCCACGTGCCCACCTGCGGGGGGAGGGGGGGCGCTCCCAGTATGGACCAGTACGGTCCCAGTACGGGGCGGTAACCGAAAAAGGCCCGCCCGGTACGTACCGGGAGGGAACACGGCCAGAAAACGCCGCCCCAGTATGGACCAGTAACAAAAAAGCCTCGCCCAGTACATCCCAGTAGCCCCAGGAACCCCCAAACCCTCTCCCAGTACAGCCCAGTATGGACCAGTAACCCAAAAAGGCCCTCCCAGTAGCCCAAGGAACCCCCAAACCCTCTCCCAGTACAGCCCAGTATGGACCAGTAACCCAAGAAGGCCCTCCCAGTATCCCCAGGAACCCCGAAACCCTTTCCCAATATATCCCAGTATAGCCCAGTGCCCCAAAAAGGTCCTCCCAGTACATCCCAGTATCCCCAGGATCCCCCAAACCCTCTCCCAGTACATCCCAGTACAGACTGGTGGCCCAAAAAAGCCCCCCCAGTAGCCCCAGGAACCCAGAAACCCTCTCCCAGTACAGCCCAGTATGGCCCAGTAACCCAGAAAGCCCCTCCCAGTACATCCCAGTATCCCCAGGGTCCCCCAAACCCTCTCCCAGTACAGCCCAGTATGGCCCAGTGCCCCAAAAAGGTCCTCCCAGTACATCCCAGTATCCTCAGGATCCCCAAAACCCTCTCCCAGTACAGACCAGTATGGCTCAGTAACCCAGAAAGGCCCTCCCAGTACATCCCAGTATCCCCAGGATCCCCCAAACCCTCTCCCAGGACATCCCAGTACAGACTGGTGGCCCAAAAAAGCCCTCCCAGTAGCCCCAGGATCCCCCAAACCCTTGCCCAGTGCATCCCAGTATGGCCCGGTGCCCCAAAAACCCTCTCCCAGTACATCCCAGTATGGCCCAGTAACCCAAAAAGGCCCTCCCAGTATCCCCAGGAACCCTGAAACCCTCTCCCAGTACAACCCAGTATGGCCCAGTAACCCAAAAAGGTCCTCCCAGTACATTCCAGTATCCTCAGGATCCCCAAAACCCTCTCCCAGTACAGACCAGTATGGCTCAGTAACCCAGAAAGGCCCTCCCAGTACCTCCCAGTATCCCCAGGATCCCCCAAACCCTCTCCCAGCATATCCCAGTATAGACTGCTGGCCCAAAAAAGCCCTCCCAGTAGCCCCAGGAACCCAGAAACCCTCTCCCAGTACACCCCAGTATGGCCTAGTAACCCAAAAAGGTCCTCCCAGTACATCCCAGTATCCCCAGGATCCCCCAAACCCTCTCCCAGCATATCCCAGTATGGCCCAGTAACCCAGAAAGTACATCCCAGTATGGACCAGTAACCCCAAAAAGGCCCTCCCGGTAGCCCCAGGAACCCCAAAACCCTCTCCCAGTATATCCCAGTATGGCCCAGTAACCCAGAAAGGCCCTCCCAGTGCATCCCAGTATCCTCGGGGTCCCCCAAACCCTCTCCCAGTACATCCCAGTATGGCCCAGTACCCCAAAAAGCCCCTCCCAGTACATCCCAGTATCCCCGGGGTCCCCCAAACCCTCTCCCAGTACATCCCAGTGGCCCCAAGCCCCCTCCCAGTGCCCCCAGACCCCCTCCCAGTCCCTGCCAGTCCCTCCCAGTCCCCCCAAACCCCCCCCAGTCCCCCCAACCCCCCCATAACCCCCCCAAAGCCCCTCCCAGTATATCCCAGTCCCCTCCCAGTGCCCCCAGACCCCCTCCCAGTTCCTCCCAGTCCCCTCCCAGTATATCCCAGTGGCTCCCAGTCCCCCCAAACCCCCTCCCAGTCCCTCCCAGTCCCCACAAAGATCCCCATAACCCCCCCAAACCCCCTCCCAGCGCCCCCAGACCCCCCCCCAGCCCCTCCCAGTATATCCCAGTGCCCTCCCAGTGCCTCCCAGTGCCCCCAGTGCACTCACGGCCAGCCCGCAGGCGCCGGCCCCCAGCAGGAGCCCCCCCAGCAGGCAGCAGAGGCAGCGGCGCCGCGGGAACCGGGACCCCACGGCCGACCTGGGGGCGGGGACGGCCCTATAGGGGCACCTATAGCGGCCCCTATAGGGACACGCCCCCTATGGGCCCCCCCCCCGCCCCTATAGGGTCACCCCTCACCCATAGGGCCCCCTGCCCCCTATAGGACCACCCCCTATAGGGTCACCCCCTATAGGGTCAACCCCCTATAGGCCCCCCCCCCAACCCCTATAGGGTCCCGCCACTCCCCTATACGGCCCCCACTACCCCTATAGGGTCTCCCCACCCCCTATAGGGTCACCCCCTATAGCCCCCCCCCATAGGGTCCCATCACTCCCCTATAGGGCCCCCCCCACCCCTATAGGGTCTCCCTACCCCCTATAGGGTCACCCCCATAGGGTCCCACCCCCGCCCTATAGGGTCCCACCCTATAGGGCCGCCCCCACCCTTATAGGGTCACTGTCAACCTATAGGGTCTCCCCATCCCACATAGGGTCCCCTCGCCCCTATAGGGTCCCCCCTGCCCGTATAGGGTCCCCCCGCCCCCTAACGGGTCCCCCCATCCTCTATAGGGTCCTCTCATCCCTATAGGGTCCCCCCGCCCCCTATAGGGTCACCCCTGCCCCCTATAGGGTCACCCCCTATAGGGTCACCCCTATAGGGCCCCCACTACCCTTATAGCGTCTCCCCGCCCCCTATAGCCCCCCCCCCCCGCTCCCTATAGGGTCCCCCGGCCCCTATAGGGTTCCAATCACCCCTACAGGGTCCCCCACCCCCCATAGGGTCCCCCCACCCCCTATAGGATCCCCCTGCCCCCATAGGGTCCCCTCACCCCTATAGGGTCCCCCCGCCCCCTATAGCCCCCCCCCCTCTATAGGGTCCCCCCACCCCCTATAGGGTCCCCCTGCCCCCTATAGCCCCCCCCCCCCCCCAGGGTCCTCCCTGCCCCTATAGGGTCACCCTGCTCCTATAGGGTCTCCCTGCCCCCTATAGTGTCCCCTCACCCCTATAGGGTCCCCCCACCCCCTATAGCCCCCCCCATCTCTAAAGGGTCCCCCCGCCCCCTATAGGGTCCCCTCACCCCTTAGGATCCCCCCGCCCCCTATAGGGTCCCCTCACCTCTATAGGGTCCCCCCACCCCCTATAGGGTTCCCCCGCCCCCTATAGGGTCACCCCCTCCCCCATAGGGCCCCCTGCCCCCTATAGGACCACCCCCTATAGGACCCCCACTACCCTTATAGGGTCCCCCTGCCCTCTATAGCCCCCCCCCCCCCACCTCTATAGGGTCCTCCCTGCCCCTATAGGGTCACCCTGCTCCTATAGGGTCTCCCCACCCCCTATAGTGTCCCCTCACCTCTATAGGATCCCCCCGCCCCCTATAGGGTCCCCTCACCCCTTATAGGGTCCCCTCACCTCTATAGGATCCCCCCACCCCCCCTCACCCCTTAGGATCCCCCCGCCCCCTATAGGGTCCCCTCACCCCTATAGGGTCCCCCCGCCCCCTATAGGGTCACCCCCTCCCCCATAGGGCCCCCTGCCCCCTATAGGACCACCCCCTATAGGGTCCCCCCACCCCTATAGGGTCCCCTCACCCCTATAGGGTCCCCCCACCCCTTATAGGGTCCCCTCACCTCTATAGGGCCCCCCCCGCCCCCTATAGGGTCCCCTCATCCCTATAGGGTCCCCCCGCCCCCTATAGGGTCACCCCCTCCCCCATAGGGCCCCCTGCCCCCTATAGGACCACCCCCTATAGGGTCACCCCCTATAGAGCCCCCCCCACCCCTATAGGGTCCCCTCACCCCTATAGGGTCCCCCCACCCCTTATAGGGTCCCCTCACCTCTATAGGGCCCCCCCCGCCCCCTATAGGGTCCCCTCACCCCTATAGGGTCCCCTCATCCCTATAGGGTCCCCCCGCCCCCTATAGGGTCACCCCCTCCCCCATAGGGCCCCCTGCCCCCTATAGGACCACCCCCTATAGGACCCCCACTACCCTTATAGGGTCCCCCTGCCCTCTATAGCCCCCCCCCCCCACCTCTATAGGGTCCTCCCTGCCCCTATAGGGTCACCCTGCTCCTATAGGGTCTCCCCACCCCCTATAGTGTCCCCTCACCTCTATAGGATCCCCCCGCCCCCTATAGGGTCCCCTCACCCCTTATAGGGTCCCCTCACCTCTATAGGATCCCCCCACCCCCCCTCACCCCTTAGGATCCCCCCGCCCCCTATAGGGTCCCCTCACCCCTATAGGGTCCCCTCATCCCTATAGGGTCACCCCTCCCCCCATAGGGCCCCCTGCCCCCTATAGGACCACCCCCTATAGGGTCACCCCCTATAGAGCCCCCCCCACCCCTATAGGGTCCCCTCACCCCTATAGGGTCCCCCCACCCCTATAGGGTCCCCCCACCCCTTATAGGGTCCCCCCACCCCTTATAGGGTCCCCCCCGCCCCCTATAGGGTCCCCTCACCCCTATAGGGTCCCCCCGCCCCCTATAGGGTCCCCTCGCCCCCTATAGGGTCACCCCGTCCCCCATAGGGCCCCCTGCCCCCTATAGGACCACCCCCTATAGGGTCACCCCCTATAGAGCCCCCCCCCACCCCTATAGGGTCCCCTCACCCCTATAGGGTCCCCCCACCCCTTATAGTGTCCCCTCACCTCTATAGGGTCCCCCCGCCCCCTATAGGGTCCCCTCACCCCTATAGGGTCCCCCCGCCCCCTATAGGGTCTCCCCATCGCCTATAGGGCCCCCTCACCCCTATAGGGTCCCCTCACACCTATAGGGTCCCCCCGCCCCCTATAGGGTCACCCCCTCCCCCATAGGGCCCCCTGCCCCCTATAGGACCACCCCCTATAGGGTCACCCCCTATAGAGCCCCCCCCACCCCTATAGGGTCCCCCCCCCGCCCCCTATAGCCCCCCCCGCCCCCTATAGGGCCCCCTATAGGACACTCACACCTTGCGGCAGTGGGGGCAGCGCGCCAGGCTGCGGTCGGCGAACTCGGTCCACTGCGGGGACGGTTTGGGGCAAATTTGTAGGGTTTTGGGTTTGTTTTGTAGGGTTTGGGGGTTTTGGGGAGGATTTGGGGGATTTTGGGGCTGTTTTGGTCCCGTTTTGGGGCCATTTCGGGCGGTTTTGGGTCCCCGTAGCCATTTTGGGGCCATTTCTCCCTCTTTTGGGGTCTTTTTAGGGCCGTTATGGGGTCACTTCACGATCCCAAAAGCCATTTTGGGGCATTTTGGGGCAATTTGGGGCCTTTTCACCCCGTTTCAGACCCATTTTGGGGCAATTTCAGGCAGTTTTGGGTCCCCGGGTCCCTTTTGGGGCCGTTTTGCCCTTTTTGGGGCCATTTTGGGACCATTTCATGATCCCAAATACCTTTTTGGGGTCTTTTGGGGGCCATTTTGAGCCGTTTTCACCCCATTTCAGTCCCATTTTGGGGCCATTTCAGGCAGTTTTGGGTCCTGGGGTGCTTTTTGGGTCCATTTCCCCCCTTTTAGGGCCATTTTGGGGCCGTTTTAGGGTCATTTCGTGATCCTAAATACCATTTTGGGCCATTTTAGGGCCATTTTGAGGCCTTTTCACCCCATTTCAGTCCCATTTTTGGGGCCATTTTGGGCAGTTTTGGGTCCTCGTGGCCCTTTTGGGGCCGTTTTCCCCCTTTTAGAGTCATTTTAGGGCCGTTTTGGGATCATTTTGCGATCCCAAATACCGTTTTGGGCCATTTTGGGGTCATTTTGAACCCTTTTTGCCCCATTTTGATCCCATTTTGGGGCAATTTCTGGCAGTTTTGGGTCCCTGGGTGCTTTTTGGGTCCATTTCCCCCCTTTTGGGGTCTTTTTGGGGCCGTTATGGGGTCACTTCAGGATCCTAAATGCCATTTTGGGCCATTTTGCCCCATTTCAGTCCCATTTTGGGGCAATTTCAGGCAGTTTTGGGTCCCCGGGTCCCTTTTGGGGCCGTTTTGCCCATTTTCGGGTGGTTTTGGGGCGGTTTTGGGGTCACTCACCAGGAAGGGGGCCCCGCAGTGGGCGCAGGCCACCCGCACGCCGCCGGGGGGGGGCTCGGGGCTGGGCGCCCCCCCCTGCACCGGGCCCAGGTTGATGACGCGCTTACTGGGAGCACTGGGTTATACTGGGAGCACTGGGGGGGGGGGGGCTGGGGGGCACTGGGAGGGACTGGGAGGCACTGGGAGGGGACTGGGAGGCCCCTCCAGCTGCTCCCAGTAGGGCCCAGTGGCCTCCCAGTGTATCCCAGTGCCCCCCAGTGTATCCCAGTGCCCCCAAACTCCCTCCCAGTCCCCCCATATCTCTTTCCAGTCCATCCCAGTCCCTCCCAGTCCATCCCAGTC